>NC_069802.1:6905390-7205625 GCF_027406575.1 Nycticebus coucang
CAGATTCTTTTTCCTATGAAGTTGATACTATACAGAAAGTACTTGCTTCCTATTTTTAATGTTGATAAACACAAAAACACAGTCAATGCAGAAGAAGTGGAAGTCAAAATCAAACAAATAAAATTATCCATAAACACAAGAATAAACAGCGAGATAGGAAATATAAGTTATTGCAAGTTATATTGGAAATATAATGACATTTCAAACTGGATTAAATAAATTGCTTAAATTTTACTGGTTTAATTTAATCTCCTGTGAATAATTTCTACATAGCTCACTTTCTAGAGAAGCCTAATAGTCAAAGGTTAATTTTCTTTCTGATTAACTGGAACCAGAAGCTCAATGCCGGTCTTTGGGAACAGTAACTGTGAACTTGTTTACACTGGGACCTGATCAGCAATGTTATCCTCTGTGCATTCTGAAAATGAGTCTCTTTTTATTACATGAATCACATGAATTCCTACTATTTTATTTTAGTATGTTTTGCTAATGTCGAATACGCCTCTGCATCTACCATGTGAATTCTTATGTTATCATCTGTCTCATTTTATTCTGAAGGATGTAAAATAATGTCATCCATTTACCATTGGTTTGGATTATGCTCACCTTCGAAAACTCTTCGGGGTAACATTCATCACCTCAGCATTCTAGGCAAATGGATTCATGAATCTGTATCATTAGTATTAAGATAAATGTTAATCAGTAGCACCATTAAATAAAGCCCATCTGTCTGCTTGTGTAATGATATTATGGTCAACACGCCCCACATGCATTTACCAGTTGAAAACTAAACAGATTGGTACATGTGTACTCTTCATAGAAGGCTGTATCTCAACTGATGGACTATTCTGACATTCTGACAGCATTTCCATTTCTTCCCTGACTTGCTGCCTGAATCTTGCCTACTTTCTGCTTAGAGTAAACATAACATAGTGTGGTGCCAAACTCCTTCCCTCGTGGTCTGGGAGCTCCTACCAGGGCCACGAGACAGGAGAACAAAAATCCCCCTTTCTCCTGCATACAAAATGGAAACGATGAAGGCAGCTTTCTATTTTTGCATGTTCTCAAGTGTGTTACTTTTTAACCACTACATCACATAATAAATCATATTCCTTCATAAATGAAGACAACACATTCTTCACTCATAAGTAAGACTAGGTGTAATGTTTTGCAAAAAAGCAAAATAGGGGAAAAACTATTGCTCTTTATTTTGGAAAACATTGCCTTGTGAAGAGAATTATACCTTCTGGCCACCCTAAGAATAAAACACACATAGAATTGAAAATGTTCTTTCCAGACTGTGCTAACTGAATTATTCAAATGTAACTCTCAAAGAGCAGATCTAAAACTCTGGCATTCATCATAAAGGTTGAGTGATATGTAATTCATTTTCCATTACACAAATGGAAATGCTCCTTCCTTTCTACTCAAGGGCTGGCCCTGTTACAGGTGCCTTGGTCTCATCTCTCTGGACTCACCCACTCTGCACATTGATGTTGAATATTTCTAAAGCTCACTTCTGTTAATTTCATAGATTTAAAATGACTCTGTGAAATGCCTTGGTCTCTACTGGTTTCTCGATACCTTTGGGATAAATATGAATTCCTTACTAGGCCATATAGGGCTCAACACAATCAGACCCTAAGTCCCCCTTCATCCTCTCCTTCCACCAATTCTACACTCTAACCAACCAGACGGCATGAATCCTCTTAAAATACTCTGCACAGACATACCTTGGTATCTTGTCAAGCTAAATCCTTTGCCTGGGTCGCCTTTCTCCTGCTTTTTTTCTTGCTGCCAATCTTCTGTAAATCATAGCACTAATAATCCTTCTTGCTGAGGCCATCTCTAAGTCTTCTTAGTGTAATTATTAAAAGATTCATGTTTTCCAATGTTTCCACACCTCTTTTGTAGAACTTTTCATATGAAATTATGGTTACTTGGCATCATATCTCTTTTTATTTGTAAAATGACTGTATCTGAGTAAAGGATGGATAGGCTCGACTTTCTGCATACAAGGTCACAGTTTTATCTTGTAAACTTAGTAAGGCTAATACAAATATACTCATTCAACTTGTGACTAATTGAGGACCCCAGCATAGTACTTGACAATTTGCAGGCTTAGTTCACTGAATAATTTGAATTGTAGGTCCAATTAATTGGTTGCTAAAGAGGACAAGTGATTTCAACAAGTTCAAATACCAAACTTCTTTCTCATTCATTTCCTACATTATGTTAGCAATGGATTCCATTTGCAAGAGTTGTGTTAAAAACTAATAGCTTCCCTAATGTAACCATACAAATTTCCTCAATAAAATTTTGTTCTTTTTAATGTCACAATTGACCTATTACAGCATGCCAACAATAGCTTTCATTTTATTTATACATTTTGATTACAGAATATTTAAAAGAAACAGGCAAAATAAATTACTTCACACAGTTCAAATTTAAGAATGAGTTTTATGACTAAAACAACCATTTTTAATGCTCTGAATTAATAGTGTTACAATAGCTCTTTAATCATAATTCTGACATTTACTTGATAGCAATTGGAGAATCAGAAGTACTCATTCCAAGCTGACGTAATATTGTGTATTTTCGAGAGTATTACAACTTTACTACTTTGGATTGCCTTTTCCTCACTTGCCACTTCATAAGAGAATTACACAGAAATTAAAGGGGTCAGCTTTGTACCCATATCGTGACTAAGGATCCTTTATCTTTACTTTATACTCCCTGAAAATTTTGGTTTACTACTAAGCACTCCAATAAATTTTGTGATTCCTTGACAAGAATCAAGCTTCAACGTAAGAAACAGTACTGATTCTGACAATACAGATAGTTTTGAAATAAATGTTATAATACGTAATTGTAGAAGAGAGCTGGTTCCGTTGGTTTCAGAGGTAGAATATTGATGTTACATTGTTGTTTTATGAAAACCTTATTTTAGTAAGAATATTTTAGTGCATTGTTGGTGACATGCTCAGCTACACCAAACTTCTTATAGTGAGAGTAGGAAGCAAAAGACAATATCAAGAAAGTAAGAGGGTCTGGCGTGGTGGTTCACACCTGTAGTCCCAGCTACTTCAGAAGGCTGAGGCAGGAGGATCTCTTGAATGAGTTTGAGGTTGCAGTGAGCTATTGTCATGCCACTGCACTCTGCCCCCAGGGGACAGAGTGAGGTTCTGACTCAAAAAAGCAAAAAACAAAAGTAAGAGGTTGAGAACAGTTAGGAATGGTGGGAAGGGGAATTATGGAAGAAGTTCTACAATGGCTTTTTTTTTTTTGTGGTTTTTGGCCAGGGCTGGGTTTGAACCCACTACCTCCGGCATATGGGACCAGCGCCCTACTCCTTGAGCCACAGGCGCTGCCCTCTACAATGGCTTTTAAAGGTTGTAATGAAGGTGAAAATAGATGTGATGGGTTCACTAATTGTTGGCATAAATTATTAGGCAAACACACACATAAACAAAAATGCATAATATTGTAAATTGGAGGCTAGGGTCTGAATAATTAAGATGACAATATAGTGTCTTCTCTGCCACCAAGAGGTAGATTAGCATAGAGGTGGCCGAGGGGCTCTATCCTAATACCACTTATTAGTACCTGACTTCAGGTATATTATTTAATTTCACTGCTCTTCAGTTTCCTCATCAGTCAAAGAAGGATAATTCACTTATCTCAAGAGTGGTGTATTTTGCTGTTGTAAGCACTTTTTTGCATATATCATAACATCTCTGTGTATCCCATAATTATATATGATTATAATTTGTCAACAATACTTTTGATGTGCAAATGGATTGAAGTGACCATGATTTGAAAAGCATCTGGCACAAAGTTAAGTGCTTAATAAATGTTAGGTGTTATTCTAATTTTCTATTACTTCTCATCAAACTTTCTTGAAATTTGCTTAAAATGATTTGTTATTTTTTCTTCTTCTCTGTTCTGTGATCTCTCTGGGGTGGTTCTCATTTAGGGGTGCTTGTGCAGTTGCAGTGAAATAGCAGCCAAGGGTGGCCTCATGGGGATGTTTTCCTCATTCACAGACCTGATTCCCAAGCTGAGAGGGGTACAACAGTAGTGTCTGTTTGAGGGTCTCTCGAAAGGGGGCTATGTTGGGCTTTCTTATGCCATGGTAGTCTCAGAAGTCAGAATTCTTAGTGCAGCAGTTTGCTTCCCCCAGTAAGCATTCCAACAGATAGGAAACATAAATAGCAAGTCTATTACCACCAGCATATAAACTAGCCCAGTGTTATTTCTGACATTTTCTATTAGTCAGTGTAGTTACAGAGTTTACTCAGATTGCAGACAAGGAGACATAGCTCCCACTTTCCATGGGAGACTTTTAAAAAAATGTGGTCATTGCTAATTGTCACACGTGTTGACATTACATGGTAGTCTATTCAGTGATAGTTGTAGTTTTGAACGTTCTTGGCAGTTGAAAAACCTGTGTGGAATTTAGATAACTTGGCCCTAGATTATCCACATTAAAGTATTACAAAATCTGATCTTTGAATAATTAGTCTTATAATTAGCATATACTTCTAGTCTATGAAAAAGTAACCCAGGTTATTCTTTTCCTTTGACCTTTGTTATTTGGTGTGTTGTGGGTACTCTCACTCCCTAATAGTCACACACCATCCAGATGAGAGGGAACAGGGGAAGGAGCATTTATTCTTTAATGAAACTCACAATACATATATCTATATTTCTAACACATGAAACAAGACTGGAAGAGAACTGGGTTGAAGATGTTTCTCCAAGCAGGGTACTAAAATGAGAGGTCATTCAGGTTCCAGTAAAAAGAACTACCAGAGCAGAGGGGCTTATTCCTAAACCTTTTCTGAAAATAACCACACAATTTGGAAATTACCACATATTAAGAAAACTCTGAACTCTGGGGCTGTGACAGCGAAGATACTATATTCTTCCTGCTGACATTACACCAATTCCTTCACTTACCTGGAATTAGCTGATTGACCTCAGACCTGACAGTGGGCAGCAACTGAGCCAACTTAACCAGCACCTTTCTATGAAGTACCTCATACAGAGCACTTGCTAATAAAGCACGGTAGTCTGGGGCACCAGCACCTTGGAATGTTAGGAAAGCTAACTATATTATAAATACACATTGCTATTTAGAGTATTTTTTTATGTTGTAATAAACGTTTTCAGACGCAATGAGCTAAAATAATGTATATGTTTCATGAAACTTTAAACACTAAATTTCTGTTTTCAAGAACATTGATAATATGTAAAGTATACAAAATACGTCATATCATTCACCAGGAGGACACAGTGATATCACTATGTAAATCGGAAGTATTCATTTCAAAGAATACTTAAAATTACTGCAGTATAATATGAATATAAATTGGGCAGAGCACAAATTCATAGTAAAAAATAAAAATTCACATTAAATTGAAAAACCTATGAAAATGCATTCAAACAGCAATTGAAATATAAACTGTAATTGTTGAAATGCACAAATAATCTTATAGGTAACAGATGAGTCAAACTTTGTTTGAAAAAACTAAAAATAAAAGACAAACATTAGCACATGTTTTCTCTCTGTGTTGATTTTAAACAGGATTTTACAAATATTTGATCTTTAAAAAAACTATTTTGCAAATAAACTTTAATGGTCTAACACGAGAGTTATAAAATTGTATTGCATTGGGTTAAAAATCATTTTAAAATTTTCGCTCTATCAATTCAATTGCTGTGTAAATAAAATTCAGGTTGTGAAAATTTTGCAGACTCCATCTATTGAAAACAAAGCCTCTGACACAAGAAAACATTGAAACTTACTCTTTAAAAAATCAAGGGAAAATACAAACAAATTTTCATTGGGCCTTAAATAAAGTATAATATTTAACTTTCAAATTCTATACTTGTTCTTTGTAATATATAAAATCTGTATGAAGAATATTTCAATGTGGTTCCTTTATGAATTTGTATGAATTCACATTCTTAGAGAAATATAATTTAAGAAGCTTTGCAATTTGCAGAATATTAAGTTGGCTAAAAGTTCAAAGTAACTATAAATAATATAAATATTATTTTTATAAAATTTATCTCATACAAATACACACCAAAGATAGGTACTCTGAATAAATGCCAAAAGAGAGTACTTGGAAAAATATTTGGGCTGAAAAAAATTGCATATTTCAATGCACAAAAACAAATGATATTGTTGGTTTAGCAAAGTTTCTCTTAGCTTATTTTCTCAGTTTAAAATATAATCTACAGTGAAAAGTAAAGTGAAAGCGTTAAAAATTTCACATATATCAACCATAAATTACATGCTCGAGAAGACTGTAGGCAACTTACAAAAATTTTAAAAACAATAATACCATATTAAAAAATATTTTTCAGAAAATATTAGTAACTCAATATTAAAGACAATTAAATCTAAAACACTAATTAAAATAAATCAACATGGGTGGTGCCTGTGGCTCAAGGAGTAGGGCACCGGCCCCATATACCGGGGGTGGTGGGTTCAAGCCTGGCCCTGGCCAAAACTGGAAATAAATAAATAAATAAATAAATAATAAAAATAAAAAAGTATATTAAAAAAATAAATACAATAAATCAACATGTTTCAGAAAGTATCATTCTGTATTTTTGATGTTTATATCGTCAATAGACATTTTTAATAGTTTTTGCTTTAATATACAGTTATTTTAATTTTTAGACTCTTTATTGGCCCACAAGTATCAAATCTCAAAATCTCAAACAAATATAAAAACATATAAGTGTCCCTTTCACTTTCAAAGTATCCAATTTGGACAAAATAGTATAGTGTCATCATAATTAGCATCCTGGCATGTTTATACGAGGTCACATAAGGGACTTGCTTTGGAGTGGCAGGCAACCTAAGTTCCCGCACGGCCAAGTGGGACAAAGAGGTAACTGAGGTAAAGAAATAGGGCCCTGGCTGAAAAATGGTTGTGATTTGAGAACAAAAGTTCCCAATAGGAGTGACTATGAATTACGGTGGAAAACAGGAACACCTAGCTCGATTCTTTTGTTTCCTTCATCACAGGGGGACATACATTAGAACAACACTCCTAACGTCCGCCTTGTTACTTCTTCCTGTGGTGGCGGAAGCAGTGAGCAACCTTTATCTGATTGGTCAGTTTGGAAGGAGTGCGTTAGCACGTGCCATCTAGGCCGGAACTATCCGCGGGAAGTGCCATGTTGCTCCGCCCCCTTTACGCCTGGCGCCGTCTTGTCTCACCTGCTGTCCGTGGCGTTGTCCGTAAGTCTGTCCGTTTCAGGGGTTCAGTATCAGAAGCTCACATTAAAGGCCACAGTATTCCATAGCTGCTCTGGTAGTGATAAGGCTTTTTTTTTTCCTTTTTTGCTAGTTCATTTATTTCCCAGATGGAAAAAAAGATGTTACATTTTGGGCTTTCCTCACACCCTAACATCGAGGAGTGTGGTGGGAATAAGGAGAGAGTGACAAGGAGGGGACTTCTGTGCTGCGAAGCGATCCGTGGGGCTTTATTCTTCCGGCGAGGCGGAGGTGGAGGCGCGAAAGTTTAAGGGAACCAGGCCAGGCGCTGCCCCCGTATTTTCATCCCTGGTGGCGAATTTCTCCCCCAGAGAGCAGGTATTCTGACCCGGGGAGGCAGAGACGTCCTTAGTAAGTGGCACCCAGTCAGATGATTGCCGCTGGTTGTCTTTGAAATCTGCAAATGTAATTTTTTTCTAAGTACGCTTTTCTGAAAGAAGGGTTTCGTTATAGAGTCTTTTTTATGTACCAGCCTTACCTGCAGAAAATGTTTAGCTTAGTACCAGGCCTAGGTATTTGCTACCGAAAGTCTGCTCACAGTCTAATGCTCTTTTATATTTTTTCGACAGGGAACTTTAAAAGGACTACTTAAGAGTCCTGTGACTTGCCCACAGGTTTAAAAGTTGCGCGCTCGCTCGCTCTCTTTTTAAGCTTAGGTTGGCCTTGAATTTGACAGTGCTGTGTGCTCTGACCATCGCTTTTATTTTTTATTTATTCTTTTTTTTATTGTTAAATCATAGCTGTGTACATTTGTGCAATCAAGGGGTACAATGTGCTGGTTTCATATACAATCCGAAATATTCTTATCAAACTGTTCAACGTAGGCTTCATGGCATTTTCTTAGTTATTGTATGTAGGCATTTGTATTCTGCCTTTAGTAAAGTTTCGTGTATACCCATTCTAAGATGAGCCGTAGGTGTGGCTCCACCCATTACCCTCGCTCCACACTGACTTCCCCCCTCCCTTCCCCTTCCTTGGCCCTTTCCCCATAATTTGTGCTATAGTTCAGTTATAGCCTTCATGTGAAAGCTATAAATTAGCTTCATAGTAGGGCTGAGTACATTGGATACTTTTTCTTCCATTCCATTCCTGCTAAGAAGAATATGTTCCAGCTCCATCCATGTAAACATGAAAGAGGTAAAGTCTCCATCTTTCTTTAAGGCTGCATAATGTTCCATGGTATACATGTACCACAATTTGCTAGTCCATTCGTAGGTAGATGGGCACTTGGGCTTCTTCCATGACTTAGCAATTATGAATTGGGCTGCAATAAACATTCTGGTACACGTCTTTGTTCTATTGTGATTTTTGGTCTTCTGCGTATATACCTAGTAAAGGAATTATAGGATCGAATGGCAGGTTTATTTTTAGATCTCTAAGTATTCTCCAAACATCCTTCCAGAAGCATATTAGGGTGCATTCCCACCAGCAGTGTAGAAGTGTGCCCTTTTCTCTGCATCGACGCCAACATCTCTGGTTTCGGGATTTTGTTATGTGGGCTACTCTTAACTGGGGTTAGGTGATATCTCAAAGTAGTTTTGATTTGCATTTCTCTGATGATTAAGGATGATGAGCTTTTTTTCATGTGTCTGTAGATCATGTGTCTGTCTTCTTTAGAGAAGTTTCTCTTCAAGTCCCTTGCCCACCCTGAGATGGGATCACTTGTTCTTTTCTTGCTAACATGTTTGAGTTCTCAGTGTTTTCTGGTTATTAGATCTTTATCAGAGGTATAACCTGCAAATATTTTCTCCCATTCCGAGGGCTGTCTGCTTGCTTTACTTACTATGTTCTTGGCTGTGCAGAAGCTTTTTAGTTTGATCAGGTCCCAGTAGTGTATTTTTGATGCTGCTTCAATTGCCTGGGGAGTCCTCCTTATAAAATATTCACCCAGGCCGATTCCTTCAAGAGTTTTCCCTGCACTTTCTTCAAGTATTTTTATAGTTTCATGTCTTAATTAAATCTTTTATCCAGTGAGAGTCTCTTAGTTAATGGTGAAAGGTGTGGGTCCAGTTTCAGTCTTTTACAGATCGCCAGCCAGTTCACCCAGCACCGTTTGTTAAATAGGGAATCTTTTCCCCACTGAATGTTTTTATAGGTTTGTCAAAGATCAAATAACGGTAAATAGCTGGATTCATCTCTTGGTTCTGTATTCTGTTCCAGACATCTACTTCTCTGTTTTTGTGCCAGTACCATGCTGTTTCGATCACTATCAATTTATAGTACAGTCTCAGGTCTGGTAGCGTGATTCCTCCTGCTTTGTTTTTATTTCTGAATAATGTTTTGGCTATTCGAGATTTTTTTCTGATTCCATATAAAACAAAGTATTATTTTTTCAAGATCTTTAAAATATGACAATGGAGCTTTAATAGGAATTGCATTAAAATTATATATTGCTTTGGGTAGTATAGACATTTTAACGATGTTGATTCTTCCCAGCCATGAGCATGGTATGTTTTTCCTTTTGTTAAGATGTTGTTAAGATTTGTTAACATCTTTAGCTATTTCTTTTCTTAAAGTTTCATAGTTCTCTTTATAGAGATATTTCATGTCGTTTGTTAGATAAACTCCCAGATATTTCATCATCTTTGGCACTACTGTGAAAGGAATAGAGTCCTTGACTGTTTTTTCGGCTTGGCTATTGTTGGTATATGTAAAGGCTACAGATTTATGGGTGTTGATTTTGTAGCCTGAGACATTGCTGTATTCCTTGATCACTTCTTAAAGTTTTGTAGTAGAATCTCTAGTGTTTTCTGGATATACGATCATGTCATCTGCGAAGAGTGAAAGTTTGATCTCTTCTGACCCTGTGTGGATACCCTTGATCACCTTTTCTTCCCTAATTGCAATGGCTAAAACTTCCATTACAATGCTAAAGAGCAATGGAGACAATGGGCAACCTTGCCTGGTTCCTGATCTAAGTGGAAATGATTTCAATTTAACTCCATTCAATACAGTATTGGCTGTGGGTTTGCTGTAGATGGCCACTCTTAGTTTAAGAAATGTCCCTTCTATACCAATTTTCTTAAGTGTTCTGATCATGAAGGGATGCTGGTGACCATCGCTTTTGATGCCTGAGATCTAGACTGTGATTCCTCTCATAGGAGATGCATAGGGATAATCAGATTATGGAGATGGGAATTAAATTAAAAAATGGGGACCCTTCCTGTAAAGAGCACATAATATACCTTTCTCATAAATTGAGAATGACAAACAACTCAACAAAATTATTACAAAATCAGTGACTAAGAAAGGAATAAGAAGATTGAAGATTAGAATGTTTGGTTTTGAAAAGAAATTTTCCTTAGGAACTGGAGGTGTTAGAGTTTAAAACTTTTGCATCAGTGTTAATATAGAGGAATGAAAGAATGGGAACAAGAAAAAAATAAGTGCTGGAGGAAAATAAATTTTTTAGTGGGAAATTTTAGAAACTAGGGGACTGACAACAAAAGTGACACAGAAAACGATATTCAAAGTTGAAGTTCATGTTTGTAAGAAGAAAACAGATTTAAAGGGATCTAAATGCTGTATGACATAGGATTGGAAGACAAAGAGGTGTTTAGTTATTACTGGATTGAAATAAAGGCCTGAGTTACAAATTAAAAGAGAAAGAAGTAAGATCTCAAATGGAATAACTCTTTCCAAGAGAGTCAGGAAATTGGAAGGTGTTGAGAGGTCACAGATAAGGGGTGATGTTAAAAGTAGTTAGAATCGCATTTTAAAAACCGGAGGACTTAGAAAGGTATGTTGGCCACATGATGTACCATTAGGTGATTTCTAAAGTAAGATGGAAGTGTACGTTTTGAATGTAGGTATATTTTGTGCCTTGAGGAAATGTGCCCAAGAATTAGGACTCAAAACAAGGCTCCGAAAGGTGGGGCATGGTGGAAAGAGCAAGGCAACCAGCCTGGGAAAAAGAGACCCCCGTCTCTTCTAAAATAGAAAAATTATTTGGGTATATGGAGGGCACTTGTAGTCCCAGCACCTGAAATGCTAAGGCTGGAGGATCTGTTGAACCCAGGAGCCTGAATTTGCTGTAAGGGAGGCGGATACCCTGGCACTCTAGCCTGGGAACAGAGTGAGACTTTTGTCTCAAAAGAAAAAAAAAAAAAGAAAGAAAGAAAATAAAAAAGAAACAAAAGAACTAGGCAAGAAGCTAAGTTCAAGCTCAGATGGGCTAGATACTGTTTTTTGATAGAAAATTTTCTGGATGGTATTAATCATTCCAGGGAGGCAGATGGGAAAAGATTTGTTTGAACAGTTAATGCTTTTAGTAAATTCAAAATTAAGTGATTTCATTATTATTAATAGAGAAGATTCTGGAATCTAAGAAACAGAGGAGCATACTAGAAGAAAGTAATGTCTGAAAAAAATAACAAGGAAGGTAAGTATTCATTTCTAGCAAACGACATTAATGTCATATGTATTGGAGGAGAGACCAATAAGCAGGTTAAGCAGTTAGGAACTCATCTTACTATCAATTACATAGTTGAGAGTTTAGGTAAAACTTTCTAAAAGGTGTAGGAGAGAAGGATAGAATAAAATAAGAACTAGAGGCATACTTCATTGCTGCAGAAAAATATGTAGCAGAAATAATTGCTATTCAAAATCTGAACAATTCCATGATGAAAGACAGTGCCTAAAGGAGCACATGGAAGAGGAATTAGTTCTCCTTGGGACCCTGGGGGCTCAGGCTTCAGAAGCTTCAATTTCAGTTTCAGTTCAGGAATCTGTGGAGAGTGATTTTCCAGCCAAAACAAATGGGATAAGACAGAAACCTCGCTAAGAGGCAGGTTTCACCAGCCTCTCAATTCCATAATAAGAGACAGTGGAAAGAGTCACTGTAGTATGGGATTGAAATATATTCTTATCGGAGTTAGTGGGCTCTGTTTTGCAAGATAGAGTCCAGCACCAGAGTGCCAGACCGGGGGCTCACAGAGGGTGTAGAAATGAAGAGGTTTTTAAAACACATTGCAGAGGGAAAAAATATGCTTAAGTAAAACCTGACAATCTTGATCGAAAATTGTCATATTTTTCTGGAGGCAAGAATGTCTTAAATGTCATTCTCTGAGAGAGGTGACAGTATGCTAAGTGCTTTTTCATCCTAGATAGGATGAATCCTTAGTGTCAAAATGAACCTATTGATAGGAGTTTTCTGGATTGTGTGCTACTGACATTTACCAACAAGCATCCTGGTGGTGTTAAAACCAAGAATATTTTCTTTTTTGTTTAGATGTCATTCAACTCTGTTTCTAAGAGCACTTTGTTCTTTGGAATAACTGTTCCAGAATCTGAGAGTGCCTTGTGTGTAAATTTCAGGGGGGTGGGGTCGGTTTTGTTAAGTATATACTTTTCTTATTGTTTTTGAATCATACATCTGCATAGTGTAGAAGAAGTCTACATTGACAAATCTTATTTCTGTTCATGTCTCTACCCATTCTTTGCCTGTTCTATTTATTTAGTTGTTTATTTAAAAAACAGAATACTTAAGTGTCCAATACAGTCCTACGTACTCTGCAAATGTTAACTCATTTATATGATGTATTTGCGCTCTGTGCTAAGAATTCCTGCAATTCCTGTTTCAAAGATAGACTCAAAAACATTTTAGTTTGGGAAAAAAACAAAACAAAACAAAACATTTTTTAGTTTGTAAGTGGCAGAAACAGACCTAGGCCATGTGACTTCAGAGTCAGAACTAGGTAGGTAAGTGATTTAGAAGGTTCTACCATACTATGTATAATTTCTGTGTCATCTTTTTAAATGCATATACATACAAACATGAATATGTATTATTAATTTTTCCTTTTTTTTCCTACAAAAGAAAGCAAACTTTATACATTGTTCTATACTTTGTTTTATTTACTTAACACCACATTTTGGAAATATTTCTGTACCAGTATGTAGAGAGCCTCTTACTCTTTTTTACAGCTACATAACATAAATATTTAAAGATTTAATAAATCTTAGTTTATTTGAACTATAATAATGTTAGTGGACATTTGGGTGGTTTTTATCATTTACAAAATAGTGTGGTAATCAATAATCTTGTATACTTGCCACTTTTGACATGTATAAGCTGTAATATAAATGTTTAAAAATAGAATTACTGGATCAAAAGATAAATGCATATGTAATGTTCTTTGGATATCAGCAAATCCCTCTCCGTAAGTGTCGTACCATTTTTGATTGTGTTTTCAGTGTGATATTTCTGTTTCTTCATAGCTTCATCCACAGAGTGTTATGAAATGTTTGGATTTCTGACAGTTTGATAAGTGAAAAATACTATCTCATTGTTGTTTTTATTTGTATTTATTATTTACTAATAAGTGAATTGAATATCTTTCTATTTGCTAAAGGTCCATTTGAATTTATTTTTATGTAAAATGACTCCCATGATTTTTGCCCACTTTTTAGGGAATGTTTAGTCTTCTTTCTTTTCATTTTTAGCTTTTTTATATGCAGAAGATCAGCCTTTTACTGATGATGTGAGTTTCAGATATTCTTCCAATAGTGTCGTTTGTCTTTTGAGCTTTCTTTTTTTGTTAATGTAGTAAACATTACTAGTATTTTCTTTTTTGGATTATGGATTATCAGTCCTTTAGAAATGTCTTTTTCCATTCCAAGTTTATAAATAAATTTGTATTCTTTCAGTAATTCATGGTTTCATGTTTTTCTTTTTACATTTAAATCTTTGATTTGCTCTTAGTTTACTTTACTGAATACCACAGGCAATTGTAATCCAATGGTATTAGAATATCTAAACATAAGTAACTATAGACTTTATAAACACAGCACATGTCGGCTACACTAAATTTATAAAAATGAGTGTGCTATGATGTTATAACATCTGTAGCATCGTGAGTCCATTATTGACCAAAATGTTGTGCGGCACATGTATACCTATTCCAGGCATTGAAGATGCTTCTGACTCAGAGGTGGCAGAAGAAATGTGTAAGATGTGTTAATAACTTTCACCTAAGCATCCAAACTTTAACATCGTCAAAGTGTAACTCACAGGGCATGAGAATTTAATTATGGACTTTTAATTCTTTAAAATTTCTCTGTTTCAGCTTTCAAAGTGAGTTAGTCTTTAGACTTAAATTTTTCCTTAGGAATTTAATAATTTAAGGGTCTCATCTTCAAATTTGGCCTATCTTTAAAATATTATGCTTGTTATTCTTGAAGTTTGTTAAATCTTTTGACCTCATTGCAGGACCTCTTATATAATCATGCGAGATGATATTTTGGTCATAATTTAAAATAACACAGAATTATTAAGAAATTATCGAATGACTACAGATTTAATTTATGTTGTGTTTTTGACCAAATTTGGAGGATTCTGACTCAAAAATCTGAACTGCCAACAATGGTCTTAAAATGCTGCTCCTCCCCCCAAAAAAAAAATTGCACCCAAAGTCAGAGGGGGATAGATGACTCATGAAGATAGGAGCAGAGTCTTGATAAGCTGCTGATTCCTTTCAGTGGGGGATAGCCACTTCTCTGACCATCAGCTTAGTGATTAAGCCCAGTGGTTTAGGAGAATTGAATGCCTAGGAATATTGGTATATTATGGAAGGGATTGTAGAATGCTTTCTTCCCTTTTCTGATGTTTCTTTCTTTTTTTTTTTATTAAATCATAGCTGTGTACATTAATATGATCATGGGGCACCATACATTTGGTTCATAGACCGTTTGACACATTTTCACACACTAGTTAACATAGCCTTCCTGGCATTTTCTTAGTTATTTTGCTAAGACATTTACATTCCACATTTACTAAGTTTCACGTATACCCTTGTAAGATGCACTGCAGGTGTAATCCTATCAATCCTCCTCCCTCTACCCACTTCCCCACTCCCTCCCCACCCTTCTCCCTATTCTTAGGTTGTAACTGGGTTATAGCTTTCATGTGAAGGTCCTAAATTAGTTTCACAGTAGGGCTGAGTACATTGGGTACTTTCTCTTCCATTCTTGAGACACTTTACTAAGAAGAATATGTTCCAGCTCCATCCATGTAAACATGAAAGAGGTAAAGTCTCCATCTTTCTTTAAGGCTGCATAATATTCCATGGTGTACATGTACCACAATTTATTAATCCATTCGTGGATCGGTGGGCATTTGGGCTTTTTCCATGACTTAGCAATTATGAATAGGGTTGCAATAAACATTCTGATGTTTCTTTTTATGTGGACAACCAATTTTCATAACAGGTTGGCCTCTTGACCTATCTTTTACCTAGGTTAAGAAAATTATATGATTGTTGAGTTTAGAAGAAACTAGGACTTCCTTCTTCTCTTTTTGTTCTTGGGGTTCCCCTATCTTTAGGAAGTTGTTCTGTTCTCCTGTTTTACTGAGGTAAGAGAAGGACTTTCCCCATACTGTACTGCTGAGACTGAATGGGAAGGTCTGCCTAATTTTTAATTCAGTACCAGAAAACTCACTGTAAATATATTAGTCACGGTTCTTCAGAGAAACAGAACCAATAGGATATACCAAAATAGATAGCAGTGGAAGTTTATTATAGAAATCATCAAATGCAATTACAGAAGCCGAGAAGTCTTATGATATTCTGTCTCAAAGTGGAGAACCAAGAAAGCTGGTGGTATGATTCTTCTGAGTTGTGAGGTGTGAGAACCAGGTGTACAAGTGATGTAAATCTCAAGAACAATGCCTAGGCTTGAGAACAGAAGGCTATAACCCAGAAGCTCCAGTGCCTGAGGGCAGGAGAAAATGGATCTCTAAGCTCAAAAAGAGAAAGTAAATTTTCCCTCCCTCTGCCTTTTTGATCTATTAAGGCTATAAAACGGTCTATGAAACTAGTGTATGATGCCTATGATCATATCAATGTACACAGCTATGATTTAATAAATAAATAAATAAAAAATAAAAAAAAATTGGATGATGCAAGCCCACGTTGGTCAGGGTGAATCTTCCTTACTCAGTCTGCTGTTTCAAACACTAATCTCTTTTGGCAACATTCTCACAGATACACCCTGAAGTAATCTGAGCATCCAGTAGCTCAGTCAAGTTAACATATAAAATTAATCATCACAAGAGATTCGCTGTGTTTTCTACTGTCTACTCTATTTGAAAGGTAATATTTTGATCTCACATGAAGCTAACTCCTTTGTTCAGAACTTGAATAAGAGTGCCAGTTACTTTACTACCCTACAACCTTTAGGGAAGGAAGTCCATGATGAAAACTGGTTGTAGGATAATTTAACTGAAATTTTAGATGCTTGTAGCTGAGGAGGGAATCAAGTCGGTCAGAGACCATTTCCAGTACCTTCTTCAGTAGCAGACCGTGTTTTATGTCAATGTGGGGTCAATATATGACAAGTCATGCCATCACAGCATATCTCTAAAAAACTGAATGAGAATGAACGAATACCACTCTTCACGCATCAGCGTTACATGTGCTTTTTCTGAAACCAGAGAAGGAAATTGAACGAAAGGCTGATTTTAAAGATAAAGATTGGTGTTTTGTGTTAGGCTAGATGATGAAAGGCAGAAATTATAATATGATGTAGAAATAAAGTTTTATACACTTGAGTTTACAGAACTGCTGAGACTGTAAAGTTGAATTTTGAATATTTGTCTTAATCCTTTTGGGTTGTTAACAACAAACTAGGACAACCTGGGTGGCTTATAAACAACAAATTTATTTCACTCCATTCTGGAGGCTGGGGAATCGAAGTTCTTGGTGCCAACTGGATTTGATCTGGGGTCTGGTGAGGCCTCTGTTTTTTCATAAACAGCATCTAGTCATTATGCCCCAGACAGTGTCCAGGGCAAAGTGTCTCTCTTTTTTAAGGGTACTAATTTCATTAGCCACACCTCCTAAAATGATCACCACAAGGATTAGGATTCCAACATATGAAGTCTGGGGGAACACAAACATTCACATCATAGCAAGTTTTATCTTTATTTTATTCGAATTCAAGATGTTCTTTATCAGTGACAGATTTCTTAATAACAAGAGCACTTATCCATTCCCACCATAGGTCTTATATTTGTGATGACACAATGAGAGCTAAATCAGTTGTTCTGCTCAGGAAAGCAAACCACCCTTATATTAAGAATAAGAACAAAATGAAATTTCTCCACTTGCTGAAGGGGCAACGAGGAAGCTATCCACCTGTCTTTCTGAGGGAATGTCCTTGGAAACATAATGGGCCCTCCCCTAGCATCCTGCCACCAGCACTTTAGTACGTAAATAAAATCTCCCAGGAATCAGATAGCCTCCAGAGGTATCTTTTAAGTACTTTCACCTAGGTACCTTTCTCGGTGTGTAACCTTTTGACTTTGAGGGAGTGAAGTTTAATTTTGGGTCTGCAGTTAGATCCATCCTTAGGGAAACGGTCTGGCTGCAGATTTAATCCTTCTGGTTATGTGCAAATGTTAAGAAAAGATTCTCTGTCTTTATAGTGAATACATTTCCTCGTTCCTGGAGGTTTGGGTTTTTCATAGGAAGACTGAGAAATCTAGGGATGTTTTACATGACTTTGTGTCATTTCTTCTGGATAAAACTGTTAGCACTATACCTGGGGCACACAACAAGTACTCCACAACTGATAGGTCTTTAATAACTATTATACTTACTTTAAGATTGCCTATGCCAATGTTGCAGAAGAATCATTAAGATGGAAATTACATTTAAATTTATTTCATTTATGAAATCAATTTGTGGATGAAATTTAGGCTGCAAGTGTCAATTTTTTTTTTTTTGAGACAAGAGTCTCTTTCCCTGGATATAGTGCCACCGTGTCATAGCTCACAGCAACCTCAAACTCTTGGTCTCAAGAGATCCCTTTTTCTAAGCATCCCAAGTAGCTGGGACTACAGGTGCCCAGCTGGTCTTTCTGTTTTTAGTAGAGACAGGGTCTGGTTCTTGCTCAGGCTGGTCTTGAGCTCCTCAGCTCAGGCAATCTACCCTCCTAAGCCTTCCAGAATGTTAGGATTACAGGTTTGATCCTGCACCTACCTAAATAGTTTTTATCATAAGCTTGGAAACCTAGGGGAGAAATCTATAGTTTCTCATGAAGGCAAACTAATTAGCTCACAACTGTCTCTTCCTTATTGGTGAAAAGGCACCCTTCCATATAAATATATGCACAGATGTTAGTTACACACAATATAAAAGCATATACAACTTGGGCAAACTCAGATTGTTGAGCTTGCCTCCTTGAAGTGGATTTAGATTTCCTTCCTTTCCAGGGCTTTATAAAAATGGATTTTATGCCCAACAAAGTGTTGAGAGAATTTGTTCTCTTACTAATAACTAAACTCAATAGTTAGGAGATAATCTCTTATTCACCTGCATTTCTTAACTCATCTTTTAGATTCTAACTATAAGGGTTCACATTCTTTTTATTTTCCAATACTGTGACACTTTTTCAAATAAATTAGTACTAAAATCTAACTTGAAAGACAAAACTACTATGATGTAATTATTAGCATAAATTATAATATAGCATATTTTAAAGCTATAGTAGTTGAAAAAGGAGAAGGATCAATACAGGCATGTTGGAGTAATTGATAATATTACTCCAACATGGAGAGAAGGTACGTGAGTTGGAGTTTATTTAGTTAAGGAGTAGGAAAAGCAGTTCAGCTGTGGAAATTAATATGAACTAAGATCATTTATTGAACATGTTTGTTAATTCTCCAAGCATATGGAATACAGTGATTAACAAACAAGTATTTTGTCATAGTCCATTGTTATGCATTGATTAATTATAGCAGCAGTGAGCCTATCAGCCTTGACCAAAGAGTATAAACCATATGCTGTAGATGATGTGGTATCAATACAGCTTTTAAATAGGAAAGTAAAGGAGTAAGAAACAATATTTTAGGAAAATTAATCAGTGGTAAATTAAATGGAAAGAGATTTGAGTCAGGATAACAAATTAGGGAAATACTAGCGTATCTAAACAATAACAGAGGAAAACATCTAATATAATTTTAGCTTTCAGAACAGAGAATTCCTAAGAATCCAAAGTTCTTGAGAATTCAGAAGAATGCAGAGTTCTTATAGACTTAATTTAGGAATAGAAGGAAAGGTAATTCAGAGGATAATTTCAGGATTTCAAGAAAAAATATAAATTTGGAAGGGGGAGTGGCAAATTAGTGTTTATTTGGATATTGGCTATTGAGTATATCCATGAGAAAACTCCCTCTAGATATTAAACCTATAATTCTTGAGTTCTGGGCAGGAGATTATTAAGGTTTAGAGTTCAACTTAAAGGTGATAGCATTTATGAGAATAAGTCCGTTGAGTTATAAGCGAAAAGATTAGACTTTGGACGAAGCCCACAGAGAAGAAACAGATGGAGATCAGAGAACATAGTATAATTAAGGAAGATGAAGAAATAGTGATGTCAAATTGATGTGGTTAACAATATCAAATTTCTGGGGGTGGCGCCTGTGGCTCAAGGAGTAGGGCGCCGGTCCCATATGCCGGAGGTGGTGGGTTCAAACACAGCCTTGGCCAAAAACCACAAAAAAAAAAAAAAAAAAAAAAAACAATATCAAATTTCTGTAAAAGAAAGTGAGATCTGAGAAATCCTCGTTAATCTTCTGGTTTAAAGTATTACCCAAGGTGGGAATGGGTTGTGCATTGAGGAGACCTGAACTCTTAAGTCCATGTAAACTTTAAGCCAGTGTCACCCATTATGATGGACTGATTTGTCAGATAAATTGGGGATGGGGCATTTATTTTAGGTCAGTTTCCAATAGCTTATTATATCTCAAGAAGAGGTAAAACTAATCAAAGTATGCACCTAAACCAGCAGTCCCCAACATTTTGGGGGCCAGGGACTGATTTCATGGAAGACAATTTTTCCATTGATGAGGGGCATTACTAAGCAGAACTCACCTGCTTCTCAACTCCTGCTGTGTGGCCCAGTTCCTAAGTTTCATGGAAAACAATTTTTCTGTGGAAGATAATATTCCCACAGAATGACTGGTGGGGAAGAGTGTAGCAGGTGGGGTGCTTGGCTCCCAACAGGCTTCAGACTGGTTGGGACAGGAAGCCTAAACTGTTCACACAGTCTTTTCATCTTTATCTAACATGTTTGTGCCAGCAGCAAAGAAATCTAGAGAACAAGTGACAATGCAATTGTAAAAGATGTTTCCCACAGTGTGTTGAAAATTGACTAATTTTTCTTGGAAGAAGTGGTCCATAGCCAGGAAGAAGGTATAGTCAGTTGGTGCAAGGTCTGGTGAATACATTGGATGACAGTTTCCAAGTCAGCTTCTGTAGTTTGAGCAGAATTGTGCAACATATGGTCAGGTTTGAGTGTTGTCTTGCGAGAGGATTGGCCTGTCTATTGACCAGCCTTGGCTGCTTAATCTCAAGCATCCTCATCATTTAGTTTAACTAGACATCCACTGTAATCAGTAGACCAAGTTTTATGAAAGCTCTAGTGAATAATACCTGTGCTGGATCACCAAACAGACACATTAGCTTTTTTCGATGAATATTCAGTTTTGGACTGTGTTTTGGCACTTCATCATTATCCAACCATTGTGCTGAAGGCTTGCAATTATCAAAAAGAAGCCATTTTTTTTATTGTATGTAGTAATATGGTATACAGAATGATTTGCTTCTGTGTTGTGACAGCAAGAAAGGCAAGCTTCCAGCCATCTCTTCTGATGTTCATTTAATTCATGGCAACACATCTATCCAGCTTCTTTACCCTGCAGATTTGTTTCAAATGATCCAAAATTGTTGGAATAGTAATATCATTACTATTGCTGCCTAATACATGAATAGGTTGAGATGGATTAGCTTCCATTTTAGTTTTCAGCTCATTATCCACCTTGGTCTCAGGTTGTCCACATGGCTCATTCTCAAGATTAAAATCACTAGAATGGCACACCTCTTGGGGTCAGAACACAATTATAAGAGGGACTTTACCTAACAAATGCAATCAGTGTAACCTAATTCTTTGTACCCTCAATGAATCCCCAAAAATTAAAAAAACAAAAAAAATAGTAAAAATAAATAAATAAATAAAAATAGGATCAACAGAATGGAACTTCTCAAACCTTTGTGTTACTGTGCATTCATTAGCCACATCTTGCCCAAAAACTTTGTTGATATTTTGAGATGTCTGTACTGCATTGGATTCATGATGGAACTCATATTCTAAAATAACATGACTTTTGACTTAGCTGTGGTTTCACAAAAATTGCTCTAAACATTTTTTTTTTTTGAAAGAAAATCACAAGTCAAACAGTGTGTTTGAAAGAATGAGGATGTACCTTCACAATTAAAATAAAACAAGATGTGTGAAGGTGAAATGTCAGAGATACCAACTATCAAACTTAGTATTTAAGGAAATTGAACATATCATACTTCATAGTTTAATAATTTGAGCAGTGGACAGGGAAGAAGAATAGTAGTGTGGGTGGAACTGGGAAAGCAAATGCCAAGTTGACAGCCATAGGGGTTATAGTGAAGGGGGCACAAGACAGAATACTCGAGAGGGGTCAATACTGAGCGTTTTCCTAAATTAGCATCTTCTGATCATACTAGGAGCAATGGAGTGCTCTGTTTCTTAGCAAAAGCCCAAGTGTTATTAGTAGGGATGACTCAGAGAAATACAGCTTTTCCTAACACTCAAGAAGGGGCATGCCTAACATTCCCCTGAGGCACAGAGAAAGAATCTAGCTGGGAGGTGTTGGATTGATCTTTTCTACATGGATGAAAATGAGAAGAAATCTGGAAAGATAGCAACTCCTTTCCTTAAGACCTGAAAGATGGGTGGTGGTAGAGGAGAAGGGAGTTGGAAGGTTATTTTGCAAAAGACCTAGCAGTTCATGACGGGGGTGGGGTGGGGGTGGGTCGGCGGGGAGCAGCACGAGTGACCTTTTATCCCAGACAGTTGCCCCTGTCTTGACCTTGTTTGTTTCTGATTCTGTTATCTGTGCCCCTGGGGTGAGGTTAAGACTTAGGACAATGGGAAGCCAGTCATGGCCTACAAAATAAACCTTCAATTGTCATTTTAATGCTTCTACCATTTCACCTTAATTTAATTTCCCTACCTACCTTCAAGAATATATCTTGTTTTGTAAGTTCACAAGCTGACACATCATCCAGAGAGAGTATTTATTTCCCCTATCTTTTTTATACAAAGGCTGAGATTATTCTCGCAACAGTAATCAAGATTTTCTGTCTTTGGGTTGCAAAGAAAATGTATTCAACTGTACTTGAAAGAGAAAATTGAAATTCAGCTACAGATGATAAAGCACATTCTCTTCTTTTCAGTTTTGTCTGCTCGTATCAGCTGAACTGTGTTAATAAAAGCAAAGGGTGCCTGTTGCTTGCTGTTGGCAAAAAAAATATAATATTGGATTGCCCAAACGCTGTGATTAGGTGTGTTGTTGAAGTTTATTCCTATTAAGGAACTTTGTGCTTTTCGCCATTTTTTTTTTTTTTTTTGGTCAGTACTAGCCTGGTACAAAATGAACCAGAAAAAAAATAGTCCTGAGAGGAAGGCTTTTTCCCCCTCCTGCTAGCTTTAATAGCTGAACAATTCTGAATCTTTCAGAAAAATGATCAAATCTCAAATGGGATTGACTTGTCTATATGCCTGTTGTAAACATTTTATATTATTAGTGTAACTGTTTTAGGAAACAATCCTGTAATCTTATTAGCATACTTAATGCTAGCATTAATTATTTATTCATTTATTGGATATATAAGTCATGCAGTTGCCCCTGGGTACATTTACCCATAGTGCACCACCACCACAATAATAAAAAGCATCCAGAAATAAAAGTAGGTTGGTACCTCTGAGGAAGAGATTTCTATAAACAAAGGGTGTAATGCAGATTTCTCTTTTTCCCCATTAGATAATCTGTGCTCATGTTGATAGTGAGGACAAATGTGAAGTTCATTCTTATGCGCACTCAGTACATAATCCTTTTTAGCAGCTGTGTAGGAGGCCATGGCACAAGTCTAGGCAAAACTGAAGCAGGAGTAGTTCATTTTCAGGTACTTCCAGCCTCCTCTTCGGGTACTTAATAATATTACTTTCTCCACAAGCCTTATTGATTTTCTGTCCTCTCCAAATTGATTTATTCTCAGGAGGAGATGAAATTTATTCACACTGAGGTTTAAATGATAAAGGTGGTGATAGTGCAATAGAAAGAACTCTGAGAGCAATCAGCCCTGGCTCCAAGTCTAATTTTAATTATTTTCTGGGTAAGTAATTTTAATTAACAATTTCTCCCTCAGGGAGATTGTGGTTTTATGCAGACCAAAGCAGATACAATTTGGGGGGCCTTTTAAAAAAATAGTAAACTATGTAAATTAAGAAAGTGAATATGTATAATTACACATTAAAAATAACAAGTACAACACAGTACAGAAAAATAAGTTACTTTTAAGTAACTCCCTAATAATTTTTTTCCTACATTTTTAACTATATAGTCTTTGATTTCTTCATGTGAAAATATTTTACAACATTGTCTATAGAAAGAAAAAAGATAACTTTTACTTTTTTTTAATTTTTACGTATACATGTGTTTATTAGGTTTCCATTTTTTTGCTTTCACAAGATTAAAAAGGCTTAAAATTTAATAACAATAACAATGTTTAAGATAAGGACTAGAAACAAAAACCTTGTAAAGAACGAACAAATGTAAATACATTCAGAAAAGGAATCAGACAATTGCTACATAGAAATATTAAGCAATAATAATAATAATGCAAAGGAAGTAACATTCACACTATCAAGAGTATGTCTATTATAGAAAGCTTTGACTCAGATTCAGTATAGAGTCATCAGTTAACATCTTAGTTTTTTTTAAGTTTCAAAATATAGACAACTAATATTTATAAATAAAAGTAAAAAATAATTTCGAAAAAGATCATGCCAGATCTTATAGACAATAGAAAAAGAAGAAATACTTTAAAATCATTCTACTTGATCTGGGTATACCTGATATTAAAATTGGAGAAAATATATTATAAAGGGAAAATTACAAACATATGTCACTTATAAATGAGGATGTAATATCCTAAACAACATATTAACAAGTTGAATTAAAAATTAATATTTACGTAATGTACTTTGGTCAAAATTAAATCCAGTTTATGTGAGAATTAGTCACTATTTTCTTTTCTTTTCCTTTGGCTTTTTTAAGGCATAACTGGTATTTTTTGTTAGGTTAGTAAAGTTTCTTCTACTTTGGTTAAAAGATTAGAAAATCTCTTTTGGTTAGATTTTTGGAAAATCTTCAACATTATCCATATATTCTTGATCAGATTGCTTTTTGTCCAGAAACAGGCTCTGGAAAGCTCTGGCATTTTGAAATTTCCTTGTTCTCCTTCATTCATGCTACAGCTGCTATAGCACCTGGTCCTGCTTGGCCAGCTCCTTGCTGCTCTGAAAAAAATTATGAGCCATATTGACAGCCATATTTTCATTTATGAATTCCATCATTCATTCCTTTTGCAGGCCTGAATGCATTTATTCATTATTCAGTTTTTCCTTTTGTAATGGGTTCAGAGAATAAAAAAAATGAAGGAGACATTTCTGCTTCCATGGAGTCCATGGACTTGTGCAAAGGATATTTTATAACATAACATGAAGAGTTCAGCAACATTGTGTAAACAAAGGGCTATGGAAAATCAGTAGCGGGACTTTCACCTGGCTGGTATGGTGGAGACTACTTATGTTACCATTATTCAGAACGTATGGGAGGGAATACTAATGTTCTCAGATGCTATGAAAAAGGATTTTTATAGCCAAGTAAGTTTAAAAGACATAATACTTTATTCCTCTCAGAGATTTCACAATGAGCTCTTACCATAGTTAAGGCTATAAGAAGACCACCCAAGAAACCTATTTAACTGTTTCACCTAGGCATTCCTTAATCTTGTCTATGAAAAAAATTATTTCTGCCACAACAAAAAAGCCTGCCAAAAATAGCTAGTGATCTAGGGATACAGTGACCTACCTATTCCACTCCTTATTTTCTGAAGATTTTTTTTCTTTTTACAAGAAGACATTTTATTTTTTTTTCTGATTATAAAAGTTGATGTGAGAGGAAGTGCAAGGTTTGAGGTTGAAGAGGGAAGCATCATTGAGTAAATCACCTTTCAAGCGCCTAAGCTCTAACTTCCATATAAGCTGATGGCCACTTCCCAAAGTAACTTGTATGCAAAGAATCTATGTCCATGTGTGTTTCAGTTTTTTTGTTACGGCTGAACCAGTGAACACCTCTTGTAAAATGTGTTGTGAATTCTATCACAGACAGTAGAAATAAAGGTACATTATAGGGATTCAAAAGATATGCCTCCCTGTACCATCCGCATATACTAACTCACTGGCATTTCTGGTAGACTTATCACACTAATTTTATCAAGAATATTAATGAGGTCCAATAAACAACCAGTATAATAAGCTTTTCTATTTTTTTCATAGTCTTTTTTTTTTTTTTTGGAAAGGGCCCATACTGATTTAATACCTTCAAGGAGCTTGACAATTTGTAATTTTTCTGGTATAAAACCTCCAAGGCAACTGGCACTGCTGAAGTCTGTGATCTCTGACTGGTTGGTACAGAGAGAGGCAAGGCTCTCCGTGTGGGTAATGCAGCCGCTAGCCCCTTCCTTCTGGTCAGCCAGTACCTGGATCTTCTGCTCCCACTCTTCAGCAAAGAATTGCTTCTCACTTAAATAGTTCTGTCGATGCAGGCTAAGGTGATGCAGTGCTGTGGTCAATCACTCTCTCCAGAGAGTCCTGGGTGGTCCATCTTCTGGGAGTTCTTTTGTTTAAAGAGAGAAGATTTCTCATCCAAACTCAACTTTTTATGCATGGTCCCCTCAATCTCAACTGCCAAAGATTCTCCAGTAAAAGCGCCATATGACTGGGATAGGTAGAGGTGAGCAGCAGGGCCAGATCTACTACCAAGATTCTTTTATTTCTTCTTGGGATTTGTGTAACATTCCCAGACACTCCGCATTCCTGTCTTGTAACTTATGTAGCTCCATTGTTAGTTGTCTTGGGCATCTTTGGAAGCTTGTAGGTGAAGTCTTAGTTCTTCTTTCTCAATCCCATGTTCTTTAAGGTTATGCTGAAGATCTACAATCTGAGATAAGAGAGATCTCAGATCTCTTTCTGGTATCGAGTCAGTTCACTCTTCCCTGACAATTCTTCAGTCATTCTGGACGTCTGAGCATTTGTTTCATGGAGTTCTTTAACACAGTCATTGACAAGCTGCTTCTCCTTCTCTACATAGGTAACGGTTTCTGTCTTTATGTGACAAACCTTTGATGGAAGAGCCATATTCTTTTCTTCCAGTTCCTTAAGCTTTTCTTGCAGCATGTCCAATTGCAGTAACCCTTGAGATAAGCTAAAGGACTCATTGAACCTAAGGAGGTGTAGAACAGCTGGAATCAGTTTCACTTTCTTCAGAAGTGATGGAGACAATTCGAAGTAACTCATCTTTCTTGGATAGCTCATCCTGTAGCTGATTAACTTGATCAAAGGCTTGTCCCAGCTGCCCCTCCAGGGCTTCATTCTGCTCTGATAAGATATGGTTTTGCTTTAAGAGAGCCTGTCCAATTTGAGCAGCGAGTTCCAGATCATGATCTCTCTCTGCCAGGAGATGTGTAACCATGTCGATATCATCGTAAGGTTTGGTCATCCGCTCCACCCTGTCTGTGCCTGGAATCATTAATGGAAAGTCTCTTCAGCAAACACCGGAGAAAGGGCATCAGACACATGTTGCTGGTGTGGGGACTGAGTCCAGTCTTGATTTTCATGCTTTTAGCCTATACTGTTCTTCTAGCAGATTAACCAGCTCAACTTCAGGGAGATCTTCACTGGAGCAGACATCAGTGATGCTTTCTGAGTCTCCGTGATTGGTATTCATGAGGTTTTCTTCACCTGTTGGTCACGTAAAAATAGCATTCTGGGACTGACTCACATAGGATCCTTTCTTGCTTTGGTTGAGAAGGCAGACAGCTTTGCTATGAATCAGAGTAAAGGAAATCCATCAAGAAATTCAATAAAGAAATGGTTTTAGTCATGTGGATATTTTCTCTGAGACAGATTTTCTCTGATGAGTCAAATGACATCTGCAGTAATGGACGGTTTCATGTGATTATCATATCTCGGACAGTCATGACTGGAATGGCCCAGCATCCTCCGTTGTCCACCTGCACCCCCTCAGGGAAAAGCCTCTAAAGCCACGGCAGCCTTGAAGTGGCAGCCTAAGCTGCAGCTGCTGCCAATAACCGCCCGGACGTGGCAGGGACGGGCGGCTGACTTCATAGCATCATCACTTGGCGGCCTCGTTTCTGCAATGACGCCGAGTCAATGGCAGCCCCACACAACTCTTTTTTCATAGTCTTACTGTAATCTATAGCAGTGACATCAGTAGTCCCTAGATTAATATGAACGTCAGGAAGACTCACAGGCTATTGCACTTTAGCAAGAAGGAATCCTTGACTCCTCTGAGAAGAAAGGTGATTGCCTCTTCTTTGATGTGTTTAGAAAGTGGCTTTTTGGAACCTGTGGGTTGTATTCCTTTATCATCCTTAGTATTTTCCTGTCTTGAAGGATGCCCCCAAAGTAGGGAAAAATAAACTTAACCAAATAGGTTGAAAGGGTAAAGAAATAAATGAATACATAAAGTGTCTGTTGCACAGAGCTGGAACAAATGAAAACTGCTTACATCTGGGACGCGTTTTCTCTTTACTCAATCAGCATAGCATGCCTGCAATTGAATGTAGGTTTCCAATGCTCACAGCCAAGCATGGCTTTCAGGATTTGTTATTCTAAAGTATCTGTGGTTTTTCAGATATTTCAGCTTGTGAATCTAAAGCCGTTTTCTAGTGACATAGACTGGAGGAAAAGGGGAAGAAGCAAGAGTGGGTGAAAGGCTTTTAAACAAAGTGACCACTAATGGCCTGGCGCAGTATCCACTGGTGCACTGCACACAAGCCAGAGGGACGTGGAAAGCTTCAGTTTTGATCTTAGCTAGTGTATTTTCACCAGGGCTCTGAAATCACAGAAATGGGATGGAAACGCCAAAGGGCGTTCTCTTAGATACTTGTTCAGTTGACTTTTGGGACAGCTTTCTCCTAATTTCTCCCTTGTTTCATTGCCGTTCCCTGTGATTCCTCCCTACTAGATCCTCTCTTCATTCTGATCTCCTGATGTTGAAGTTCTATGACTCCATCTTTTGACACCTTTTGTTTAGATTTGTTCATTTCCTGAGCTTCCTTTGTGATCTCTTAATTACCTTCTATGAAGACCCTAGGTTTTATCTCTGGCTTACATCTTTCTCTTGAACTTCAGTTTTATAACCAAATGTCTATTAAATATATTATGTACAAACTCGAATTCTTGATTTTCTTGGCCAAATCTGTTTCTTCCATAGTGCTCCCCTTTAAGTAAATGGTAACATCTAGTTGCTTTGGTCAGAAGTTTGGGCATCAGCTCTGTTGTTGCTCTTCGGTTCACATCTCCCATCAGCAAAACTGTAGGTTCTGTAAATTTTGAAATTTATTTTGAACTCTTCACTGTTTCCATTATTACCACTTTCATTCAAGCCTGGATTCTTATTTTATTCTTCAATGCCTTATAGTTAGTCTTGTCTTCATTTACTTGTATTTCACATGAAGCTGAAAAGATTCATTTTAAATCCAACTATGCTATTACTGTCAGTATAAACCCCTTTGGTTTTATACTGTTATACTCAAAAAAATATTATACTCAAAAATATCCCAAATCCCTACTATGTCTCGAAGGCATTACATTATCTGTCCTTACTCACTGTTTCCCATCAGGGATGCTCCCTCAGGGTCTCCGCACTTGCTGTTCCCTCTATCCAGAATGCTTTTCCTTCATCCACTTGTCTATACAGTTTGTTCTCTTCTCTTCTTCCATTCTGTGTCAGCTTCTCAGAGAAGATTTCACTGACTATCCTGTTGAAAGTAGCATCTTCCTTTGTTTTATTTTCCTTATATTTTTGTTGCCTTCATCTCCCAATAGAATGTACAACCTATGAGGGAAGAGACATTGTCTCATTTGTTCTCTTTTGAATATCTAGAGTCTAAAATGTTTGGCATAAGCACTGAGTAGGCATCCAGTAAATATTTAGGAAATGGATGAATAAAGCATCAATAACAGTTATTCTAGGGATTCCATTTGCTTTAGATTAGCATTTTTTTTTTTAATTGGGGTAGGCAAAAGGAAGTATGGCCACAGTCAAATCCCTTACATTTATTTAGTTCCCAGCTGGTTGCTACGTCCAGCTTTTAGGAGCTAATCTCTGCCAGAGCAGAAGCCAAATCCTTGTGATATGAAAACATGTCATGTACTAAGAAGGCCCTAGACTTACTTCTGCTCAGACACACCAGAGTAACATAAAGCTTTAGGACTCATTCCAGATTCTACTTAGTGGAGGCTTAAGTCTGCTGTCTGCTCTCTTCATTATAATTAGATCCATTATTTCTGGAGCTGGGCTCAGCTGGTCATATAGGTTAGAGGTGTCAGTGCTTAGGTGAATTTCCTACTATTCAGAATATTGGCATTTATTTATTTCTTCATTTGGATAAGTCATTTTCTCCATGATAATAAATAAACCCAGACTATATAAATTAGGAAACATGTGAAAAAAAATTGTAGAGCAAAGAAGAAAATTTGAATTCATCTCTTCAGAAAGAATGAATGTTAACATTTTGATGTATTTCTTAGTTTTGTTTTAGAGAGAGTTTACGTAGTTAAGGTAAGCCAACAATATTTATTGAACACTTTTTATATTCGAAAGTCCTATTTTCCTGTGCCAGATCAGCTTAATAAAAAACTGAGGGAATTTGATTTGACTTTTTGTCTTTATGTTGAGTTACTTCCCAGGAGGCATTTCTGTTACTTGAAATTGTAAACATTCTATCCACATTACCATTACCCCATGCTTGAACGTGCATTTGTCCTCTTTGTCATACCTATCTAGCCTCTTTCTCTCATTTAATATTTAAGAAAGAATGCTCCTGGCATACTTGTCTGTTTTCTTCCCAGTTTGTGACTTATTTCTGCTCAGACAAGCCAGAAAAAAACACTGGAAAACAGAATTTAATCAGTGGACACAAGTGTTAAAATGTGTGAGAGTTCCCTGACGTGAGGAAGAGTGAAGAAGTACCGTGGTGTCAGGTCTGGTGGGCATGGGGAAGAATGGAATGCTAAGATTGCTTTGCAGAAGTACCTAAATCTGGGCAACAAGTGTAGGTCTACGATAGGACTACAGTTCAAGATCCAAGGCCATCCCCGTCAAGGGAGATGTTGAAAGTCATAGCCAAAGAAAATGCAGATAATAGGCATAATGACAGGAGGAAATGTGGTAACTATTTGTAAGGGTGGTTTAACTAGTTTTACCAAATTGATTTTTTTCCCTTGGATTTACCTGATTAATACATAATCATAATGTATTATGAGCAGCAGAAAGTACAGATAAGTAACTGCCACACTAAAAGATATCTGGTGCTTGTTTTGTAGTATTGATAGGATGTAGGATGGAGAGTTGGGGGAGAGAGAGAATTGAGATTAGAGACAGTATAAAAAAGAGATAAAAGAGGGCAGTGCCTGTGGCTCAAGAAGTAGGGCACTGGCCCCCATATGCTGGAGGTGGCGGGTTCAAACCCGGCCCTAGCCAAAAACTGCAAAAAAAAAAAAAAAAAAAACATAAAAGAGATGAGTAGGGAAGCAATATTAATGCAATATAAAATTTTTAAGAAAAAATACAATCTTCCCCTGTCCATTACTGTTATTTAACTTGTTATATATTACTTTTGTGATTAGAAAACAAATCTAGTATTTAAAAATATACTTAAATTCTTAAATTGGCACGAACAAGCTGGAAATAGAAAATTGAAAGGGTTAGGATTTAAATGTAGCTTATTTATCATAATCCTAAATGGCTGAAGTCTCAGCAGAATGTACTGTTACCTGAAGGCTCCCCTTTTGACATACTAAAGTCTTTGCCTCAGAGGAAAGCACTGAGCTCTTGTGGCACCAACTAAAGGACACCACTTTGCTACTCCCATTGCTTTCCTAATGCACAGTACACAGCATGTGAGTTATTGCTTATCAGTGAAGTTCTGATCGTCACTGTGAAATGTTGTTTTCCAGATGTTTGAGTCATTAAGAGTGGTGTCAGCACAGCAAGTGAGCCTTCCATTTTGGGCATCTGTGCCTTCAGCAGGGGTTGGCAGCCTACTGATTCTGGTCTGATTAATGGCTTCAAAAAGGAGCAAAGCATGTCCAGGAGATGGCAAAGAAATCTGTGGTCTAGGCCAACTCCTACCTTTGTTTTTATTATCTAGGCTGCCTGCAGGGTGCAGAAGGTAACTGCTGAAATGAGGGAATTGGGGAAGAGTTAGTTACCAACTGCTTGCCTAGTTGGTACACATTACCAAATGAGACTTGTCTTGTATCTGAATGGAATATTTACTTTCTTAAGTAGTTTTATGTACATGACTTTAGGTGAGTCCTCCAAGATGTGAGCCCTGGGTAATAGTCTGGGCGCAGATACAGGCTATGAGGTAATCATTTTCTCTTTTCTCATGGGCATCAAACTGGCTAAGACAAAAGTTCTGTTTTTTAAATGGGTGTATTTGCTTGCCCCCACCCCCATACACTTAGGCTAGGAGGACACAAGAATTGTTCTTTGGAAAATGCACGTGAAAAACCGATTTCCTAAAGTGCTTTTTGGAAAGCAAATGGAACAGGAGGTTTAGGATGGAGAGATGGGATTCATTTCCTCTCTGCCTCTCTCCTTTCTTTCCTTCCATTCTTCCTGTTTGATTTTTGTTAAGCCCTCTTTGGTGTGAAGGACATATAATGGTTAGAATTACAATATTAATTGTTAAAAAGAGCCAATTATATTTTCATGTTGCTAAGAAGATTTCTGCCTAGAGTATAAAGCATCTGTTTGTGATCTTTTCCCACACCAATTAACAGTTCTGTCCAGTAGGTGGACTCCTTCATGTACACATAGAGGTTTTTCTTTTTCTTTTAATCAAGTGTTCCTTAAATCTGTGAAAAGGCATTTTCTCATCTTGAACTTCTGGTTTCACCAATTTACTATCTGAAAGGCTGAAAATAGACTCTGGGATCCTGCCTTGTCTCGTTTGAAGACTGACTTCATCTTCAGTTCCTTTTTTCTTTTGTTTTTATTTTAGCATGTATCATGATATTTTTATTTTTTAACCAGAGATCTTTTGTAGAAATAATTGCTTTTCTTTGGTCTGACTTTATCATTTGCCTCACATTCTTTTAAAGCAAACTGCATTTCCGAGCTTATATTCATCACAGTGTACAAATATGTGAATAATTGTATGTAGATTCCAAGAACTAATGCTTATACCTGTAGAATGGAAATTGGGTAATGTGTACAAAAATACAACTAGAATAGGTTCTAGTATTTGATAGTACAGTAGAAAATATTATAGTTAACATAATTATATATTTCAAAATACTAGAAGAGTTACAGTGTTCCCAACACAAAGGAAAGATTTTGAGGTAATAGCTATCCCAGGTGCTCAGATTTGATCATTATACATTGTACACATGTATCAAAATATCACATGTACTCTAAAAATATGCACATTTATGGTATATCAATTAAAAAATCAAATTTTATAGTCTTTTTAAAATTGTTCTTGAATGTATTTTTGTTTTGTTTTGTTATGGCTGATATCCATTGTGGTGTTTCTTTAATTTTTTTTTTTTTTTTTTACAGAGGAGTCTGTATAAGTTATTTTAAAACTGATCCCTTTAAATTCCACTCGGTTCACCTGAAGTCAAGTGGCTTTGGGAATTTCTTTGCTTGCCTTTATGGCCATTGGAGCAAGCGCAGATTAACATTATAGGTTTCTGTCTTCTTTTCTCCCTAAATACTTCCCACCTTTTTTCTTTGAAAATACATATTATCTCACCATTTGCTAGTAGACTCAAAGATGTGTTCACATAGTGAAATTTTTAATGTTGATTCAACATGTTTATTCCAATATGAAAATAAATCCCTTGACCTAGAAACTCAGTTTAGGAAAACCTTATTTAGGTAAACTCTGTACATTGTTTCTCTGTGACCTGGCCAGTCGTGATAGCAGGTGTCTCCAAAGACTACTTTTGTAACATTTCTTTCCACCTCCAGTGGAAAAATTATATGTTGAGACAAATGAAACATTAACAGCAACCCATTTTTTTATATAATCAATCCTGCTTTTGATGTTTTAGTCTACGTTTTAAAATTATTGAAGGGAAAGGTTATCTCTTATTCATTTTTATGCTTATTCTAGTATCTGAAATTAAACATAGAGCCACACTGTCCTGCCAATAATCATTGGTCAGCAATGATTGATTCTTGAATACAATGGGGTATGTTCATTCATCTAGCATTCAAAAAGCAGGAACTGCACAGATAAAAACATACAAAAAACACTTTACAAAAACACGTATCACTAGCCAGAGATAGGTATATTTCATCAGAATTTTCATCAGTATGTTTACCTATTTTCCTTTACTGTTACATGTATGGTTTTATATGTGCACTATTTCCCCTGCAGCGGTAGAGCCACATTTAAAAAATTTTACATTTCTAATACCTAATATATGGCTTTATACACAGTACCATTCATTATATGTGTGTGTATATGTTTTATTTTCCTATTGAATTAGTGTTCAATTTACATTTTTGTCCAGCAGTACCTTATTTAATAGTTTTCTACTAAAAACAAACATTATGAAGGAATGAGAAATGTCCCTAAGTTAAATTATTGGATAAAATAATTGTAATAATATAAACACTGATACAAGTAGTAATATATTCTAAATCATTACACTAAAGTAAAATATGTGCAATGTATTTTTATCTTTACAGTTTAATATATAGGCACTTATGTCTTAACATGATACGTGTTTTCTGAAAAATTACAAACTAGTTCAGGGAAAAAAAGAGGATTGGAGTAGAACATTTAAAATTAAAGCATTTACAAAAATATAAACCTAATATTAATACTAGCATAGTGTTTAAACCCAACGCTCAATAAATTTAACACTTTATTACAAAATAAAGATGAAAGTAACTTGATGGAAGGAAATGTGCAGAAGAGTTGAGGCTAAGTCAGGGAGACAAGGGCAAAATTTATAAAGAGTAGGGCAAACCACTCAAAAAACACTTCCAAGACAGAACAACCAAAAAAATAAAAAGGGATGAATGGTCAATGTGTGTATCGCAGCATTCCTCCCTGCCTTGCTGACTGCATCTACTGGTATGTGGTGGCACAAAGCATTAATGTGCTGGGGAAAAAACATGGTTGAATTATCTGATTTCTGTCTTATATTGAGTCTTATAGTGCTCCACTATTTATTGATCATACAGGCACTAATTTGTGTTACAGAACATGATGAACTGAATATATTCCATTACTTCAAAAATTAAAATAACATGGATTGGAACTTTCTATTAAGCAGAATAATTAAGGACAGAAAATTTAAAAGTACACTATTTTTAGAGAAGGCAGATTATAGTTTTGACTCATTAATCTTTTTATTTATTTATTTATTTATTTTAGGCTAGGGCCAGGTTTGAACCTACCACCTCCCGTATATGGAGCCGAAGCCCTACTCCTTTGAGCCACAGGCACCGCCCTCATTAATATTTTTATCAGATTTCTGACCTTTGGCTAGTTATTGAACTTCTTGAAGCTTTCAGTTTCTCAATTTCTAAAAGGGGAGTAGTAATACTTACAAAAAATTGAAGACAGGGTATTATATAATTTATCCAGTAATTTGTTATGAAAAATGAAATCTCAAATCTAGCTCTTCTTATTTCTTCTGTGTAATACTGAAATTGTCATTCTGTACTTTATGTATTTATAAAGAATATAAACAATGCACAGTGTTTCTAATACTTTGTTTCCCAGGATGATAAAATCATAAAATTATTTTTGTTGCTACTTCATCGTAACAATGACAATAATTTTATGGTTGGGGGTCATTACAACACGAGGAACTGTATTAAAGGGTCGTGGCATTAGGAAGGTTAAGAACGACTGATATAGAGAAAAGAGAAAAGATAATTCTAGAAACTTCATTCTGAAAACAGATTACTTAAATTTTGAGGCCCTGATAAGAATTTAAAATTAATATTTTGATATTAATATCCTTATAATTTATACAAATATTATATATGTATATATGTATAATTATATATATGTATAATTTATACAAATATTATATAATAAAATGATGCATAAGATAGTATATAATAAATGAATATTTAATACTATATGAGTTGATAGTTATTAAGAATTTTTGAGAAAATTTTAGTGAAAAAATAAATACAGAAAGATAGGTGATTCTGAAAAAGCTGAATTAGAGAGGTTGTTATTTAATGTAAATTAAGTCATATGACCAAGACTCATACAAAAACACCAAATATACGAAGAATGAGGTAAATAAATGATTGAAACTATCAAAGAATTTGAAAGCAATTGATAATGTCCTTCATATGGTTTTCTGCTAGGATTAAAAACTTTGATCCATATATGATGCCAATTTTTTTTTTTTTTTTTGGCCGGGGTTAGGTTTGAACCCACCACCTCCAGCATACGGGACTGGCGCCCTACTCCTTGAGCCACAGGTGCCGCCCTATGATGCTAATTTAATTACAGTCAGGATTGGTACCAGCCTTCCCTAGGATTCAGTCTTGGCTATGAAATTAGCTTTGATTTTGTTTTATCGATGTTTATGAGAGAGATTTTATTTTTCATTGCCTATCAAAATAAGGGGAAATTGACCTTAATTAATTTTACGTAATATTATAGACTTCAAATTGTCACTTAAATGAAGCTTATTCATTAAATTTACATGAGAGATTAAGTCTCTTTCCCATTGAAAAATTCATCACAAGTAATGAGGGAATAGGACAGGTATACAGTAGTGATAGTGGTGTGCAGGTAGTATAGGGTGAGGAGCTATGGCAGTAGTACTTAACTTTAAAGAAAATGACACGGGTCTACTATTTGATTCTTACCCTACCCTGCAGATCACTATTTCAAATGACATTCAAATTATTGCTGTCTTTTAGGCTTCACTTAGTATCTTTTGGACCTTTGAAATCTATCTGCTACACTGGAAAAACCTCAGCTTACAATATGCCCTATTTAAACTGTACTGTAAAAGCAGAGGCCAGAGCAGCCCCAAGCTCTCTATCCTTGTCAGGACTCCTCTTGAGACACTAATGTAAAAGTTTACTCAAACCAAAAGTCGAATTAGAGTCCAGGTTCAGTTGGACCCATTAAAATGGTTTATGGTTCAGGATAGTTTATCAGCTGTATATATCTATTTGCAAAATTTATAGTGTCATATAGACCATACACAAGTGGAATTGAGGAAGGGGATCGATCTTTGTCAACCTTTGGTCTCATTTGTCTTTGAGATATGGTGGGAGTTGAGTGGTGAATAAAAAGCCAAGCAAACTAGGAATCCATTCATTCTTTTAGGGGAGATTTGGGCTAAGATCTCAGTTCTCATGTTGGTGACATTTTTTTTTTTTTATTGTTGGGGATTCATTGAGGGTACAATAAGCCAGGTTACACTGCTTGCAATTGTTAGTTAAAGTCCCTCTTGCAATCATGTCTTGCCCCCATAAAGTGTGACACACACCAAGGCCTCACCCCCTCCCTCCTTCCCTCTTTCTGTCCCCCCCTCATAACCTTAATTGTCTTTAATTGTCCTCATATCAAAATTGAGTACATAGGATTCATGCTTCTCCATTCTGTGATGCTTTACTAAGAATAATGTCTTCCACGTCCATCCAGGTTAATACGAAGGATGTAAAGTCCCCATTTTTTTTAATGGCCGAATAGTATTCCATGGTATACATATACCACAGCTTGTTTTTTTTTTTTATTGTTGGGGATTCATTGAGGGTACAATAAGCCAGGTTACACTGATTGCAATTGTTAGGTAAAGTCCCTCTTTTTTTTTTTTTTTATTGTTGGGGATTCATTGAGGGTACAATAAGCCAGTTACACTGATTGCAATTGTTAGGTAAAGTCCCTCTTGCAATCATGTCTTGCCCCCATAAAGTGTGACACACACCAAGGCCCCACCCACCTCCCTCCTTCCCTCTTTCTATTTCCCCCCCATAACCATAATTGTCATTAATTGTCCTCATATCAAAATTGAGTACATAGGATTCATGCTTCTTCATTCTTGTGATGCTTTACTAAGAATACTGTCTTACACGTCCATCCAGGTTAATACGAAGGATGTAAAGTCTCCATTTTTTTTAATGGCTGAATAGTATTCCATGGTATACATATACCACAGCTTGTTAATCCATTCCTGGGTTGGTGGGCATTTAGGCTGTTTCCACATTTTGGCGATTGTAAATTGAGCTGCAATAAACAGTCTGGTACAAGTGTCCTTATGATGAAAGGATTTCTTTCCTTCTGGGTAGATGCCCAGTAATGGGATTGCAGGATCAAATGGGAGGTCTAGCTTGAATGCTTTGAGGTTTCTCCATACTTCCTTCCAGAAAGGTTGTACTAGTTTGCAGTCCCACCAGCAGTGTAAAAGTGTTCCCTTCTCTCCACATCCACGCCAGCATCTGCAGTTTTGAGATTTTGTGATGTGGGCCATTCTCACTGGGGTTAGATGATATCTCAGGGTTGTTTTGATTTGCATTTCTCTAATATAGAGAGATGATGAACATTTTTTCATGTGTTTGTTAGCCATTCGTCTGTCGTCTTTAGAGAAAGTTCTATTCATGTCTCTTGCCCATTGATATAAGGGATTGTTGGCTTTTTTCATGTGGATTAATTTGAGTTCTCTATAGATCCTAGTTATCAAGCTTTTGTCTGATTGAAAATATGCAAATATCCTTTCCCATTGTGTAGGTTGTCTCTTTGCTTTGGTTATTGTCTCCTTAGCTGTACAGAAGCTTTTCAGTTTAATGAAGTCCCATTTGTTTATTTTTGTTGTTGTTGCAATTGCCATGGCAGTCTTCTTCATGAAGTCTTTCCCCAGGCCAATATCTTCCAGTGTTTTGCCTATGCTTTCTTGGAGGATTTTTATTGTTTCATGCCTTAAATTTAAGTCCTTTATCCATCTTGAATCAATTTTTGTGAGTGGGGAAAGGTGTGGGTCCAGTTTCAGTCTTTTACATGTAGACATCCAGTTCTCCCAACACCATTTATTGAATAGGGAGTCTTTCCCCCAAGGTATGTTCTTGTTTGGTTTATCAAAGATTAGGTGGTTGTAAAATGTTAGTTTCATTTCTTGGTTTTCAATTCTATTCCAAGTGTCTATGTCTCTGTTTTTGTGCCAGTACCATGCTGTCTTGAGCACTATGGCTTTGTAGTACAGACTAAAATCTGGTATGCTGATGCCCCCAGCTTTATTTTTGTTACAGAGAACTGCCTTAGCTATACGGGGTTATTTCCGGTTCCATACAAAATGCAGAATCATTTTTTCCAAATCTTGAAAGTACGATGTTGGTATTTTGATAGGAATGGCATTGAATAGGTAGATTGCTTTGGGAAGTATGGACATTTTAACAATGTTGATTCTTCCCATCCATGAGCATGGTATGTTCTTCCATTTGTTACTATCCTCTGCTATTTCCTTTCTGAGGATTTCATAGTTTTCTTTATAGAGGTCCTTCACCTCCTTCGTTAGGTATACTCCTAGGTATTTCATTTTCTTTGAAACTATGGTGAAGGGAGTTGTGTCCTTAATTAGCTTCTCATCTTGACTGTTATTGGTGTACACAAAGGCTACTGACTTGTGGACATTGATTTTATATCCTGAAACATTACTGTATTTTTTGATGACTTGTAGGAGTCTTGTGGTTGAGTCTTTGGGGTTCTCTAAGTATAAGATCATGTCGTCAGCAAAGAGGGAGAGTTTGACCTCCTCTGCTCCCATTTGGATTCCCTTTATTTCCTTGTCTTGCCTAATTGTATTGGCTAGAACTTCCAGCACTACGTTGAATAGTAAAGGTGACAGAGGACAACCTTGTCTGGTTCCAGTTCTAAGAGGAAAAGCTTTCAGTTTTACTCCATTCAGTAAAATATTGGCTGTGGGTTTGTCATAGATAGCTTCAATCAGTTTTAGAAATGTGCCACCTATGCCTATACTCTTCAGTGTTCTAATTAGAAAACGATACTGGATTTTATCAAATGGTTTTTGTGCATCTATTGAGAGGATCATGTGATCTTTATTTTTGCCTCTGTTAATATGGTGGATAACGTTTATGGACTTGCGTATGTTAAACCAGCCTTGCATCCCTGGGATGAAGCCTACTTGATCATGATGAATGACTTTTTTGTTGATAAGCTATAATCTATTGGCTAGGATTTTGTTGAGCATTTTTGCATCTATATTCATGAGTGAGATTGGTCTGAAATTCTCCTTTTTGTTTGGGTCTTTTCCTGGTTTTGGTATCAGGGTGATGTTTGCTTCATAGAATGTGTTGGGGAAGATTCCTTCTTTCTCAATTTTTTGGAATAATTTCTGCAGTACAGGAATAAGCTCTTCCTTGAAGGTTTGATAGAATTCTGGAGTGAAGCCATCTGGACCAGGGCATTTTTTGGTTGGAAGATTTTTTATTGTTTCTTTGATCTCAGTGCTTGAAATTGGTCTGTTCAGGAGCTCTATTTCTTCCTGGCTGAGTCTAGGGAGAGGGTGTGATTCCAAATATTGATCCATTTCTTTCACATTGCCAAATTTCTGGGCATAGAGTTTCTGGTAGTATTCAGAGATGATCTCTTGTATCTCTGTGGGATCAGTTGTTATTTCCCCTTTATCATTTCTGATTGAGGTTACTAGAGATTTTACTTTTCTATTCCTCGTTAGTCTGGCCAATGGTTTATCTATTTTATTTATTTTTTCAAAAAACCAACTCCTTGTTTCATTAATTTTCTGAATGATTGTTTTGTTTTCAATTTCATTGATCTCTGATTTGATTTTGGATATTTCTTTTCTTCTACTGAGTTTAGGCTTAGATTGTTCTTCTTTTTCCAATTCCATAAGATCTCTTGTGAGATTGTTGATGAGCTCTCTTTCTGTTTTTCGAATGTAGGCATCTAAAACGATGAATTTTCCTCTCAGAACTGCTTTTGCAGTATCCCACAGGTTTTGGTAGCTTGTGTCTTCATTGTTGTTATGCTCAAGGAAGTTAATGATTTCCTGTTTTATTTCTTCCTTCACCCATCTGTTATTCAACAGAAGATTGTTTAATTTCCATGCCTTTGGGTGGGGTCCAGCATTTTTGTTAGAGTTGAGTTCCACCTTTAGTGCCTTATGGTCTGAGAAGATACAAGGTAAAATTTCAATTCTTTTGATTCTGTTGATATTTGTTTTGTGTCCCAGGATATGATCAATTTTGGAGAATGTTCCATGGGGTGATGAGAAGAATGTATATTCTTTATCTTTGGGATGGAGTGTTCTATATGCGTCTATCAAGCACAGTTGTTCTAGGGTCTCATTTAAGTCTCTTATATCCTTGTTTAATTTGTGTTTAGAGGATCTGTCCAGCTCTGTAAGAGGAGTGTTAAGGTCCCCTGTTATTATGGTATTATCAGATATCAGATTGCTCAGACTGAGTAAGGTCTGTTTCAAGAATCTGGGAGCATTTAAATTGGGTGCATAGATATTCAGAATTGAAACATCTTCTTGTTGTATTTTTCCCTTGACCAATATAAAGTGACCATCTTTGTCTTTTTTGACTTTAGTTGCTTTAAATCCACATGTATCTGAAAATAAGATTGCAACTCCTCTTTTCTTCTGAATTCCATTTGCCTGAAAAATTGTCTTCCAACCCTTGACTCGGAGCTTTAATTTGTCTTTTGAAGCCAGGTGTGTTTCTTGCAGACAGCAAATGGATGGCTTGTGTTTTTTAATCCAGTCAAGCAATCTATGTCTCTTCAGTGGGGTATTCAAGCCATTAACATTTATTGAGATAATTGATAAGTGTGGTAGTATTCTATTCATCTCACTTGGTGAGAGTCCATTGCTTAGTTTTATCTTTTGCATCAGTGTGGAAGTTAGGTTCTGTCCTTTATTTTCTGAGTTCTTACTTTGCTGCTGATCCATTGTGGTGGTCAGTGTGCAGAACAGGTTGAAGTATTTCCTGTAGAGCTGGTCTTGTTGTGGCGAATTTCCTCAATATTTGTATATCCGTAAATGATTTGATTTCTCTGTCAATTTTTAAGCTTAGCTTAGCAGGGTACAGAATTCTGGGCTGGAAATTGTTCTGTTTAAGTAGATTAAAGGTAGATGACCATTGTCTTCTTGCTTGGAAAGTTTCATTAGAGAAGTCTGCAGTCACTCTGATGGATTTGCCCCTGTAGATCAACTGGCGCTTACTCCTGGCAGCTTGCAGAATCTTTTCTTTTGTCTTGACTTTGGACAAGTTCATCACAGTGTGTCTTGGAGAAGCTCGGTTAGAGCTGAGGCGACCTGGGGTCTGATAGCCCTCTGAAAGCAGTGTGTAAGAATCTTTGTTGATATGTGGGAAATTTTCTTTTATAATATTCTCTAATATGGCTTCCATTCCTCTGGGGCATTCTTCTTCCCCTTCTGGAATTCCTATAACTCGTATGTTGGAACGCTTCATAAAGTCCCATAATTCTGATAGTGAACGTTCTGCTTTCTCTCTCTTCTGCCTCTTTTACTATCTGAGTTATCTCAAGAACTTTGTCTTCTACCTCTGAAATTCTTTCTTCTGCATGGTCTAACCTGTTGCTGATACTTTCCATTGCATCTTCCCTGATTGACTGTTTCATTTCCTTCAGCTCTGCTATATCCTTTTTATATTCTTCATATCGTTCATCTCTTGTTTGATTCTGTTTTTGGATTTCCTTTTGGTTATTTTCCACTTTATTAACAGTTTCCTTCATTGTTTCCATCATTTCCTTCATTGTTTTCAGCATGTGTATTCTAAATTCCCTTTCTGTCATTCCTAACATTTCTGTATAGGTGGAATCCTCTGTAGTAGCTACCTCATGGTCCCTTGGCGGGGTTGTTCTGGACTGGTTCTTCGTGTTGCCTGGAGTTTTCTGCTGATTCTTCCTCATAAGTGATTTCTTTTATCTGTTTCCTTGCCCTAATTTTCCTTTCACTTCCTCTTGCTCTTTAAGTTCTCGTGCCTGTGGAAGTTGTGGGCGGGTTTAGACGAATTGAACACACGCGACCACTTGCCGGTTTTCCGCTGTTTTAGTCCTCCTCTTTGTGTCCAGAAGTCTCTCGCTGACTCCCTGTATCCTCTCAGGGGTGATGATAGGCAGATCCTACCAGCCAGAGATGCCTGGAGTCCTATATCCCCAGACTCACGGTGCCCAGATGCAAGGAAGCTGTTACTCGGCTGCCATCTTGCTCCGCCTCTTGCCGCTGCCAGCGCGGCCACCCGCTGGTGACATTTTTATAACCGTAGAGTTAAGAAAGAAGAGAACTTTAGTTGTCATAACAATATTTTTGATATTCTGAGTTATATACATGTAAAATAAAACTTTAAGTCCACATTTTTTTTTATAGTTTTCAGTCAGTTGTACTAGCCAGTTCTTCAGAACATTTGTTTCTTGGTCAGTAATGCTCATGATACTGGAAAGAGAAGAGGGATTGTATATGCAGGCAGTGTCTGGGGGCTGGCCCATATTTTTGAGGGACTCCGTGTTTCTGATATTTCTTGTTAGATAAACAGAATGGGTATTTTTATGGTAGTGTTTTATTTATTGAATTGTTTTCATGAGTCTTCTCATTAGTAAGAAAAAACAGTTTTCTGTATCTAAACTTTAGCCAGTTCAACACACTAGACTACCTGCCCAAGACATTTTTAAGAATTAGATTTGGCACAACTTGAAACTTACTAAGATCCTGTGTTGTATTCAATACTGGTTAGGTGTAGCAGCTCTTCATGGTACCAACAGTGGGAATATGTTTTCAACATAGATAGACAATACTTCTCACTCCTTTTTGGTACTGGCATCAATCTTCCCTACTCAATATATTTTATATTACACATGTGTGAGTTTATGCTAATGTATTTAAACACAGTTTAATGATTTCCAAAATCTCTATTATTAATAATTTTTAAAAGGATCCCCAAACGTTAAGAAAAATTAGAGGCAGGGCGGCACCTGTGGCTCAGTCGGTGAGGCGCCAGCCCCATATACCGAGGGTGGCGGGTTCAAACCTGGCCCCGGCCGAACTGCAACAAAAAGATAGCCGTGCGTTGTGGCAGGTGCCTGTAGTCCCAGCTACTCGGGAGGCTGAGGCAAGAGAATGGCTGGAGCCCAGGAGTTGGAGGTTGCCGTGAGCTGTGTTATGCCATGGCACTCTACCGAGGGCCATGAAGTGAAACTCTGTCTCTACAAAAAAAAAAAATAAATAAGAAAAATTAGAGGCAGAGTACAAAGAATGTTTTTCTACTAGAAACATTAGTAAGTTGATGATTGGATTCCCTATAATTTCTAAACATTTTAGTGTATATACCCTCCATACAGGAATATTCTTCTTCACATATGTCAACTGTGACACTATCATCAAAACGAAGAAATTAATTATGAGTCATCTAGTTAAATCTCAGTTTCAAGTTTTGCTGCTTGTTCCAGAAACGTCTTTTATGGCAAAAGGATCTAACTCAAAATCCCATATTATGTGTAGTTGTTTGGTTGTCTCTTTTGACTTCTTCAGCCTGGAACATTTCCACAATTTTTTTTTTTTATTTCATAACCTTGACACTCGTTAGACTAGTTATCTTGTAGAATATTCCTTCAGTTTGGATTTGATATTTTCCTAATGATTGTATTTGGATTAGTTTTTTTTGGCAGGAAACCACAGAAATGATGCTTTCTTCTTTTCATTGCATTCTATCACATTGTGCACAATTTTAATTTGCCCCATTACTAACGATATTCACTTTGATTATTTGATTATGGTGGTGGTTGCTAGATTCTTCCACTGTACAGTAACTCTTTTCCCTTTCATTCTTTTTTCTTTTCTCTTTCCCTTTCATTCTTGATAAGTATTCTATGGGAATATTCTTTGAAATTATAATGTTTGTCATTTAACTACTAATATTTATCTACATAAACTAAAGGCTTTCTATCTTATTTCTGTGCTCAACTTGTACCCAATTTGGTAAACAGTATCCTACTTAAGCTGGTTTCTCTGTTCTTACAACCTGCCCTGTTACTTGTATACTTGGTGGCTTATCTTTCACTTACTTTATCTTAGCGCTGGAATCAGCCATTTCTCCAAATAGCCTGATGCCTTTTACTGGAGAATGGTAGAAGCTAAGATCCAGGAGTTAGAAGCTAATATCCAGAAGCTGAGACTAGGAGTTAGCTTCCATGGTAGAAGCTAAGATCCAGGATAGTATGAAGTACCATAGTATCATAGTGGAGAATGGTAGAAGCTAAGATGTAGGAGTTAGGTGAGCTGATTGCTTTTGAAGTACCATAGCTTGCAGTTGTTACAATGGATAGTCTAGGGAATTATAGTTGTGTGTAACAGACATACACACACACCACATACAATCATATCAATAATTATTATTTCTTCCTATATATTTAACATCATGAGTTCTTATCAATACAAATAATACCACAGGGTTTATATAATCTCTAGTAAATTAATTGCACTTTGTGGATTATATCAAAGTATTATAAGGATTTTGAAACACTGGAACAACACTCCTTGGTGTCAACTCTAAAAATAAAATATGTCTCAGTTGGCTTTTGTTGTTGTTGTTGTTGTTGTTGCTGTTGTTACACCCACCAAAAGTGGAACAACAAAAGAAAAACTTGCAAGTCTAAAAAGGATAAAGATTATGCAACATAATCCAATGTACCACAACTTTAGGAAAAGATCAAGGAGAGAGAAAGAAAAATCATGGCATTAGTTTATTATATCCAGAAGGACTAAATATACTTAACAGGAAATTGAAAGTCAACCAGAAAAGTGTCAGTGACTTATATGCTATTCTCCTATAATCGTCTTGAAGCAAGGACTCATTTAGTAACATCATTTTGAGTCTTAGCTAAGCATATTTCCAACTACCTAAGGTTTTACTTCCTTGCCTCCTTTGGTAGGCGTGCCTGTGTTTAAATTTGGCCAGTGAAATGTGAGTCCAAGTGGTGTGGGGACCTTCTGGATCAAGTCCTTAGAAGGAAGGGCTACATCTTCATCTCTTCCTTCTTACAGTCTGGAATGTGGATGTGATAAGTGAATCTAGAGGAACCATAGGTGCCCAGGAAGTAGAAACTAAATATTGAGAAAGACAGAATAGGAAGATAGTGGAAGTAGTTCTGACATTATAACAATCACATCTTTTAGCCGGGCGTTGTGGCAGGCACCTGTAGTCCCAGCTGCTCAGGAGGCTGAGGCAAGAGAATCACATAAGCCCAAGAGCTGGAGGTTGCTGTGAGCCGTGTGATGCCACGGCACTCTACCAAGGGCAGTAAGAGACTCTGTCTCTACAAAAAAAAAAAAGCCCATCCAGGAAGTAAAAAAAAAAAAAACAATGCCAAACAATCACATCTTTACTGGAGGTTTTAGATTGAGATTACAGTGTGAGAAAAAAAAAATGTTTCTACCCTGTTTAAGACATTATATTTTTGTATCTCTTTAATTTTTTGGTGTATTTAAAATGTAAATGTGCTATGTACGTATGGTGCTTTTTCATTTATATAGACACACCCAGTGAAATGATTATTACAGTCGAACAAGTTATCCTGTCCATCATCTTGTATAGTTACCTTTTCTTTTGTGGTAGAAGTACCTATAGTCTCTTTTAACAGATTTTCAGATATTAATATAATATTATTTTTTAATTTAATTTTTATTAAATAATAACTGTACATCTATGGGATACAATATAATGATTTGATATACAGTGTGGAATGCTTAAATCAAACTAATTAACATAACCATCACCTCGATTATTTTTGTGGCACTACATTTATAATATAGTCTTAGTTGTTTTGAAATACACCCTTGCATTGTGTAAAAAATATGGAACCTTCATGAAATTTTGTGCCATCCTTGAGCAGGGGCCATGGTAATCTTCTCCTACCATTCCAATTTTAGTATATGTACTGCCAAAGCAAGCACTAATACATTGTTAACTATATTACTCAAAGTGTATATTAGATCTTATTTATCTTACATACTGAAAATTTGTACCCTTTGATGTACTTCTCCCCTTCTCTCCCCTTCCCGTTCCTAGTAACTAGCATTCTACTCTCTGCTTCTACGCATTTGACTTTTTAAATATTCTACATCTAAGTGAGATCATGCAGTACTTTACGTTCTGTGTCTGGCTTATTTTACTTAGCAAAAAGTTCGTCCTCCATGTTCGTCCATGTAGCGAGTTGCAGTATCTCCTTTTTAAGTGTGAATAATACTTCATTTGTTTATATACCATAGTTTCCTTAACCATTCTTCTTCAGTCAACACTTAGATTGTTTTCATATCTTGGGTATTGTGAATAATGCTGCAGTTGAACATGGCAGTGCAGAAATCTCTACAAAGTGCTGATGCTGATTTCCTTTAGGTGTCTACTCAACAGAGGGATTGCTGGGTCATGTGGTAGTTCTATTTTCAATTTTTTGAGGAACTTCTATACTGTTTTCCATAATGGCTATACTTATTTACACTCCCATAAAGAGTGTACGAAGGTTTCCTTTTCTCTGATACCTTGCTAATACTTATTGTCTTTTGACTTTTTGATAGTAGCTATCCTAACACGTGTGAGGTGGAATTTCCTCATAGTGGTTTGATTTACATTTTCCTGTTGTTAATGATGTTGAACATTTTTTCATATACCTGTTGACCTTTTTGTGTGATCTTTGGGAAAGTGCCTGAGTCATTTGGCCATTTTTAAATTGAGTCTTTTTTATTAGAGCAGCCTAATTCTAAAATATGTGTCATAACTGTACTGGAATCTGTGTTTATGTAAAGAAAACTAGAGGTGAGCAATAAGGTCCATAGTTCTAATGTCCTCCTATACTAAAGTGAAAAAAGGCTAACCAACAGCAAAAGACAAAAAGTGTCACATTTTAAGGACAGTAAAGGGTGTAAAAGCATAGGTTTTGGACTCAGATGGTCTTAAGTTTGGCTGTGAATATTCAGCTTAGTTGCTTGACACTAAATTTCTTCGTTTGTAATCAGAGATTACTTATTACATATACTTCTACCTTTGTTCTCTGCTTCCCACCTCATGATACACCAATGTAAGCTTAATGTGCCCTTTAATTCATTTCAGGAATCTTTACTTATTTTCAGGAATCTTAGAGATCATGTTGCTATTTGTCATAGTAGAACTGAGACTGGGTTTTGAGAATTTTTCAATTCTTATTACTTAATGTTTTAGTTATTACTTATTACTGTTTGTTTTAGTTCAAACTTAAAATTTCAAATTCACATTGATGGCAAGATTTTCCCTCCAAACTTATTGTAGATTTGTTTATGTAAATATTGGTAAATTTTTGAATATAACAACTAGCTGTTGTCAGGAAAATACCAAGTAGCTTTAGTCTTCTGACAAAACTTATACCTGGCAAAGTTTTATAAAGATTTTTAATGTAACGGGAAATGCTTGAGAATATTTTGACATTTTGACTTAATATTTTAATTCTGTCATCTTAACATAGCTAAGATCTCTCTTTTTTCAATTCTTGTTTTATTAAATGAAAAGTTTTCTTAAGACAGTAAGAGAAACATCTGTGTTTGAAACTCTGAAAATCAGGGAATCTTCCCTTCATAAAGATTCATCAACAGATAAATATCACCATCCAGTATATTTACTGTCTTAATTTTTTGGAAGAAGTGTTATCCATCTACCTCTTTCATGGCATGTAGATTTTCCTCTATCCTTGGGAATAGTACAGCTAGTACAATTACATTTTATAAACCTTTTATTCTTTTTAAAGCATCTTTCCATACCCAGTATGTTTGTAGCATCAAAGAAAGCACAATGGGTAATAAAAAATTGCACAGGGAATATTTGTGTTTTCAATTAGTTTATATTCTACTTTAACTAGCAATAGTTTCATGGAAATAATGCAGAGTAAAATAAACCTCACTGAAGTACATCATCACAAGATATAGTCTAAATTTAGAGAAAAATATGACTAGTGAGCTGGACTAGTTGAAAATTCCTTGTAGAATTTTTGACACTTTAGTTCGCCTTAGAGGAGAGGTAGTATTTGGGCAGCTGATGAGGTGGGGAAGAGAAAGAAGAGAACATTAGGAAAATTACTGAGGTGGAAAAAGCATGGAGTATGGGGAATTATTCTGATGGGAGAAATCATAGGATGTTAGATTAATAGCTAAAATGGGATGCTATTTTTCAGGCCTTGGAAACCTGTCAGTGCAAGAAATGTGGACTTTTCCCCACAGTCACTAGAACCACAGCAGGATCTTGAGCAAGATTATATCATGATGAAAGTGGTGTTTTAGAAATTTAATCTAGAGGATCTTTATAGTGGGAATCAGAGGTGGCAAAAACTATCATTTAGGCAGTAAAAATGAACTAAAATTATTCAGGTCCTAGAATTGAGCTATGATACCAAAGATTGAAAAGATGGAAGAATTCTGAGCTGTTTACAAGGGGTCTGAGAACATGGTAAGATGAACACTAGTAAAAAGTTAATGAAAGTTACTAAATGCAGAATATAAATGTCTGAACACAATAACTAAGAAAATGCCATGAAGTCTATGTTAATCAGTTCGATGAAAATATTTCAAATTGTATATAAAACCAGCACATTGTACCCATGATTGCACTAATGTACACAGCTGTGAGTAAATCAGACAAAGTTAAAGCTGGCTCTAGAAAGTATTGGGCACAATGAATGGTCAGTGTCTTCTTTGTTTGATAAAAACATTAAAATCTAATATTTTGTACCTAACCATAACATTGAATTTAAAAAGCCTTTCTTTAATTTCTTTGTTTAGTAATTATTTTGTTTCATGTCATCTCCAAAAAGTCTCCAAAACTGCCATTAAAAAAGAAAACCCGAGCGGTGCCTGTAAGCGACAGTGAGACCCCGACTCGTGAAAAAAATGGAAAAACCCAGCCGGGGGCCGGCGAGTGCCTGTAATCCCAGCGGCTTCCAGAGGCTGAGGCAGCGGGGTGCCCGCAGCCCGAGTCTGAGGTTGTGGTGAGCTACCACGCCCACTGCACTCTGCTCAGGGGCATAGGGTGGGACCCTGTCTCAACAACAAAAAAAAAAAAGTAAAGAAATAAAAAATAAGCAACGAAATAAAATAAAAAAGCCAAATAAAATAAAACAACCAAAAAAAAAGAAAACCCGAAAAATTTAAAAGAGTTGGCAATGAAGGGTTAGAAACATACTTGCGTAGAAAGTATCTTTACATGCAGTGTAGCAGGTACCCACAGGTAACTATGTGTTCTAGACAAGGTCTGCAGCCTTACTACTCAACTGTAGTCCTGGAGGCAAAGGAGAAGTATGAAATATTTTTAACAAGGGGTACTGGGAGGCAGGCATGAGCCTGGATTTTCCAGACAATGTCTAGGAAACTGGCCTGGTTACAGCAGATAACCAGGTAGGGAGTACATTAATTAAATGGTACCATGTCTATGCACAAACTCAACAAAAGGGCACACTTGCACATGTTAACCTTACAAAATACACAAAAATATCAGTATCGAGAGAGATTTCTAGAAAACATCTGCCAGGTTTGCAGGTATTTGGCTAAGTATGCAATTTGCCTGGCAATTTTAACGTGTTATTTCTAGCCTACATAGATAAACAATTCTGTGTGCTTTCGAAATGCATCAGGGACTATATAAAACCTACATATCAAAACATAAACTTGATTTTGAAATATGATTAATGTAGCTGAGAATACATTTTACTCCTGGAGCCAAAAAACACACTAGAGAATCAATATGATGGGCCATATGTTCTTTGGTAGTTACAAATGGAATATCTAAAGAAGACCAAATAACTTTCAGCTTGTTTGTTTTCAGTTTTGCACATTAGATGCTACAGCTGAAAGAGCGTATCCCCAGTGAAGATTACAGGGGGTGAAATTCTACTTACCACTTTATTCCTTTGGGAGGCTCTTGTATCTTTAGTGTAACTAAAAACACTTCAGCTTTGCCTGAAGCCTTTTCTGGATCGTAAGAACAACCCTGGTTTTAAGCAAATTCTCACTTTATTCCCTCTCTTCACCACATTGCTTTTATTTAAATAAAACATAGAAGTAAATGTTGTATTTTGGTCTTACGTTGTAAATTCTGCATTTAATTTAATCTCCATAGAAATTTGAGATGATGTTAATTAATGCTTTTAAAAACAAACAAACAAAAAATAGACGCGTAAGCCAAAGTTCCCAGACAAGGGAAGTCCTGCTTCCATTTGACTTGAAACACAAAGTGAATTATAATCTGTAAGCAAATGTATTTTTTCCCCCAGGGTCCATGATTTTCTCTTTTTTTTTGGACAGAGTCTCTTTCTGTGCCCTAGGTAGAGTGCTGTGGTGTCAGCCTGGCTCACAACAACCTCAGATGCTTGGGTTCAGGCAATCCCTCTGCTTCAGAGCTTTCCTAGTAGGTGAGGCCACAGGCACTCACCACAATGCTTGGCTAGTTTTTCTATTTTTGGTAGTCACTGAGTCTTGCTGGTCAGGCTGGTCTTGAAATCCTGAGCTCAGGCAATCCACCTGCCTGGCCTCCCAGAGTGCTAGGATCACAGGGGTGAGCCACTGCTCTCTGCCAAGGGTCCGTGATATTTTAATCCATTTAATTAGAGATCACTTTCAGTCTCCCAGTAATTTGACAAGCAGAATGGGATTGTGGTTAAATAACCATAAAAATGATAATAACTTAACTAAATAGTAGCAAAATTTATTAAGCTTCTTTCACATTCTAAGAGCTTCCTATTTTGTTTATTTATTTTTTTAAGACAGAGTCTCCCTATGTTGCCCTAGGTAGAGTGCTGTGGTGTCATAGCTCACAGCAACCTCCAACTCCTGGGCTTAAGAGATTCTCTTGCCTCAGCCTCCCAAGTAGCTGAGACTATAGGTGCCCACACAACACCCAGCTATTTTTTTCTTGCAGTTGTCATTGTTGTTTAGCTGGCCCGGGCTGGGTTTGAACCTGCAGCCTCGGTGTATGTGGCTGGCACCGTAACCTCTGTGGTACGGGGATCGAGTCTCCTATTTTGTTTAAAACCCCCCTTAATTAAATTAAAACCAAAACAATGTGAGTAAGGTAGCATCATTTATCCCCATTTTATAGGAGAGGGGAGTTTTCACAAAATGAATCAGTAAATTGCCCAAAGTTACACAGCTAGGCAGTGGTGATACCATAAACTCCCACTCTGACATTCTGACCTCTTAGTTCACTTTTTTTTTTTTTTTGTAGAGACAGAGTCTCACTTTATGGCCCTCGGTAGAGTGCCGTGGCCTCACACAGCTCACAGCAACCTCCAACTCCTGGGCTTAGGTGATTCTCTTGCCTCAGCCTCCCAAGTAGCTGGGACTACAGGCGCCTGCCACAATGCCCAGCTATTTTTTTGTTGCAGTTCAGCCGGGGCCGGGTTTGAACCCGCCGCCCTCGGTATATGGGGCTGGCGCCTTACCGACTGAGCCACAGGTGCCGCCCTTAGTTCATTTTCTTAACCTTATTTTACGAAATTGCTCTATTGACATAATCTGTGAAGAACTGTTGCCTTAAGATAGAAGTAAGCAACAAGGGTATATATTGGTGCAAGTTAGATAAAAGAATAGAGGGTGAGAAAATATCATTAAACACATAAATATGACAGTAATACCAAGCAGACCTCTTATATCATATTCAATTAAAGGTCTGTCAGTTTTTCTGCTTCCCAGCCCCATTTTCCTTGATGAGAAGATGAGAGCTGTATCTCCACGAGCATGGAGCTTGTAAATGTCAGATTTAGAATTTGAATAAGCTCTCTGACTCCTTAAAAATGTGCTCCCCCCCCCACAGGATTACATATCTATTTATTTATTTATTTTTTCAGAGTAATATAAGGGCACAGTTGGTTAGTTCCATTGTTTGAAGTCCAAGTTGTAGTTGAGCCCTTCACCCAGGAGGTGTGCCTTGTACCTTACATTGTGCCCAGTAGGTGAGAGCACACCAATCACCCTCCATTCTCTTCTCCTTTTCTTACTCTCTCCTTCTTCTCACTTGCATTGAGTTTTACATTTGAGTGGGTGTGTAATTATTCATCTACTGGTTTCATATTAGTATTGGGTACATTGGATACTTTCTTTTCCTTTCTTGTGATACTTTACTAAAGAGAACATTCTTTAATACAAAAATGCAAAGTCTCCATCTTTCTGTGGGTGAATACTATTCCATGGGATACATATACCATAGTTTATTTATCCATTCATGGGTTGATGGGCACTTGGGTTGACTCCACATCTGGGCATTTGTGAATTGAGCTGTGATAAACTTTCTAGTGAAAATGTCCTTACGGTAAAATGATTTTTTTTCTTCTTGGTAGATACCTAGTAATGGAGTTGCAGGATCACATTCTTTTTGACAGAAACCCGGGTGTCAAAAAACCAGCAGTAGAGAGAGCAGTGGAGTCAAAATTAGAACAAATGTTTGCAGGAGGCTGTCCTGGTGGCGGAGGCAGTAAAGAGAAAGGGGGAAGCTTGGTAGGCCTGGGATCTGGATGTTAAGTTGGAAAAGACCTCTGTGCAGAGGAGACTAAGAGCTTATTCATCTAATTCCTCACACTCATCCATGTACTTTAAGGATAACGTGATATTCCTAGAAAAGTGTTTTCTCCATCTTAAATCAGCAGATCTAAGTGTAAGGTTCTGGTTCTGCCAGTCGATGAATAATCAGAGGAAAATCGTACATCATTTTTGAGCAGTAAGCAGCATTAATTTCACAAGTTTGTAATAAGGAACGTGATGATGTTTTAAAAATGGTTTGTAAAAATGATCAGTCCTACATGTTACTCTGTTATGATTACTTACCTTGATTTTGAGACTTCCGCATCAATTTCTGGAGGACAGGGCTGTGATTGTGAATCTTAACAACTCTTAGGACCCAGACAAATGCTCATACATGTACACACACACACACACACACACACATACACCACTCAGAGTCTTCAGCAGAGGTAAACAGAGCTGTGTCTCCTATTCAGAGAAAAATCTGGCATATGCCAGCCTACACCAAATCAAATAATTAGGTCAGTTTAAATTTTGAGATGCAGCATTTTAAAGCTCTGTAATTATCTGTGTATCTTTCTTCCTCCTTTTTTCTATTGTTTAAAATATATTAAATATATAATTAATCTTTGCATAATAAGAAATGGCCTAAGTATCTTAAAATATGCTTGATGCTGCAATTCTTTATTTACTTTGTCGGGTTATGGGGGGTTGGAGTGGGGTTGGAATGTCAAGTGACATTTTTGTTTCCCAAATGCAATCTGTTGTTGCTTTCCTCCACACCTTTGTAGATGCCATTTCTTCTGTTTGAGTATTTCTGTAATTCTACCCACCTTGTCCCCAACACGGCTAATTCTTCCCTTCCCTTCAGGTCTCTGTGTACAGATTGGTTGCATTGGGAAGCTCTCCATCTGGGAGGAACCCCTCCCATCTCTTTTTCTCACATCGTATTTTTACAACTTTAGGATTGAAATACTTTAATTGCCTAATAAATTTTTTGTATCTTTCACTAGAATTTAAGTCCTCATGAGCAAGTCTTTCTGATTTGCTCACTGTTGTAGTCTTTACTCAAGTTGGAAACTGGATAGTATGCATAATTTTTTAGTTTTTTTGCTGGTATTTTTAAAGATGAACTAAACTTTAAGAATTAGCATACTGTGTTTAAAAAAAAAAACAACTTTCCAGTTTCTTTTGAGGAAAATAACTATCAGAAGTTCTAACAGCACCACACTATCTCTCAAGGCTACTTCCAGGATAAATAAACTTACTAATATTTTATATTATTTCTAATATTCTAATTAAGGGAGGTATATTTTAATGGAAAATGTAAAATTTTGGTTTTTAAAGACATCAGATTATTATTTTTGTAGGCTTGAACCTAAACAAATTATTTTTTTAAGAGTGTAGAAGAGTTTCTTCACAGTGATCAAGGCAGCTTTTTAACTCCTTTGGGGAGCAGAAAAATATTCAGTGAGGAGTCAGAGGAATGCATTTTGTAGGAAGATTGCATAATTTGCAGGTGAAATTGAGCAATATGATTTTATGTATAATTTAGAAAGGACACTAACTTTTGATTGATGAATGGAATGCCTGTATTTTAGGGTTGCTTTTGGATGTCTGAATTAGGAGGACAGCTATATTAGATAATTTGGTTTATGTGACTATGTCAACATGATCTTCATCTTTTTTAACTGTTGTCATAAATTAAAAAAGAACTTTATCTTAGGAAAATAATAAAGACAATAAAGGATGTTGCTATCTGTTGGTTGACACTGGAAAGTAAAATGAATAGGAAAAAGCAGTGCATTTAAGTGTATTCACCTTTAACAATCTATATTGTGGTAAATATTAACTTAAATATTATTAAAGTATTTTTTTCTAGTCAAGTATGGTTGTGGGGATTATCATTAAAGTATTTCGTATAGCTCACTTGCCTGGGCTTCCCGATGTGAAATGTCTGCTGTCACCTGATCAGTTTCCAGGCTATTCTCTAAAAACATGATGCTTCATCTCCTCTAACTAAAACCACTTTATATCCCCTGCTTTGGTTGGCCAGATATCACCATCCTCCTTTTTATTTCATCCATCTTTTTCAATGTATTTGAAGGAGTATATTGACATTGGAATTGAACCAACCTGGTTTTGAAATCAGATCTTCTGCCTACTGGTTACCCCACTGTGGAGGCATTTAGCTTCCTTGGCCCTTGGTTTCCCCATAAAATCATGAAAATTCGGATAGTAATTTGCTTATGCTTTTATGAGAAAAAAAGTTATATCATTTAAAACATTTGAAACATTGTAAAGTACCAAAAAAAATTTGCTATAGCAGTTAATAAATGAAAGATTGTAAACTCTTCAGCCCACAGAATATAAAAGCCTGAGAGACCTAGCTATCTGACTTATGTGATATACTAAAATGTTTGAATTAGTTTTCAACATTAAAAAAACTTAATACATAGATTATGTAAATGTCTAGATTCTTGTTTCTGTTTAGAAAATTAGAAGAGCTGAGTGCCCAGGTCCTGTATTTCTGAACGGCAGCAGTCTGCTGGCACCGAGTGGGCTGCTTTTCTGGGCACTAGTGAACGGAAAAAGCCCTAAGACACTAACCGTGGGCTGGTTAGAGTAGAAGGAACAGACAAGTTTCCCCTACTCTGAGTGCCTAGCTAAGAAAGCACTCTTCAGTTTGGCTTATTACCTGCTCTGCTCACTGCAGTTTTATCTGATTATCTTAGACCTGATAATTATTTCATTTACAATCCCTCATTTGTGCCATTTATTTATTTATTTATTTATTGAGACAGAGTCTCACTCTGTTGCCCTGGGTAAAGGGCCGTGGTGTCATTGTAGCTCACAGCAACCTCAGACTCCTGAGCTTTAGTAATCTTCTTGCCTCAGCCTCCTGAGTAGCTGAGACTATAGGCACCCACCACAACCAGCTTGTATTTTTCTATTTTTAGTAGAGGTGGAGGGTCTTTTGCTCAGGCTGGTCTCTAATTCCTGAGCTCAGGCAGTCTACCTGCTCGACCTCCCAAAGTGCTAGGATTAGAGGTGTGAGCCCCCAGTCTGGCCATTTATTTTTGTTTTTGAATACATTCTATATTTCATCACTGTGTGTATTTATCTTATTCTATGGCATATAAAATACCATTTTTTTGTAGTTAATGTATCTTATTTACCTTATTTTGTAGTATGTATAGGGCTCCTAAAGGCCAAACATAAGATTTAATGAAATTCTTCAAAATCTCCACCAGCTTCTAATAGTAAAACAGTGATAGACCCTGTAAGGGTTGTTTTGGTCCTCAACTATTAATTTCTAATAGTTAAAGCACCTAGTTAGTTAATAAATACTAGTTAAATTAGTTAACTAGTTAACTAAACTAAATTAGATAATGAGGTGAAAAGGTTTAACTATTTCAGTAATACACATTTCGGACTATGAATAGGAGAAATGCGGAGAAGAAAAGGGGTAGAGGAAACTTGTCTGTTCCTTCTACTGTTTCCAGCCCAGGGTTAGTGTCCTAGGGCTTTTTCCGTTCACTAGTGCCCTGAATCTTCAGTACTGCAAATGTTCTGAAGGCTGTTTGTTTGCATCACTTTTTACTTCAGTAGCTCTCCCTTTGGGGAATTCTACTCGCTTTTTGTTTAATTTAGCTGTTACATAAATATGTTGAAATGCTCTACTATTTCAATTCCTACTGCGAAAATATTTAGTAAGCAGCAGTATTAAAACACTTCCCCCCCGCCTGTTCTATAGATCATAAAAATTTGAAAGCAGCAAGGGACCCCACTGAGGCCTAGAAAAGAACATGGTTTGTGGGCAGTTCACCTGGAGATAGAGGACCCTCAATTAGTACCCAACATTCATGACTCCAGTCCAAGCTGATGGTTAAATTTTGAATAGAAATTCAGCTTTTTATGATATTCCTGAGACAAATAAAATCCATTCCCCTAATATAGTTATTTTCTCTGTTCCACAGTCTGAATCTACTAGTATTTATTATCTTACTATGTGGTATAATCTATTTTCACAAGGGCTGTCTGGGGTAAGTGTTGCTGTTACCCACATGTTACGGTAGGGAACTATGAGGTATAGAAAGGCTAAAGAGCTTGTTAAGAGTCATACAACTAGTGAGTGATGCAGGTGAGATTGGGACTCTAATCTCCAGGTTCTTATTTTGTGTCCTTAACCAGTAGGCCAGCTGGTTTGTGCTTATTCACTTTGTTACTTGCATGGGTAAGAACTGGTATAATATTGACACAGTTTTCAGTTTCTCTATCTGTGATTTCTTGAAGTTTAACTTTTAAAGTTAAAAGTTTCTACCTTAATTACACAGTTCTATCAAATTCTATCCCTATTGTTCTAACTACAGTAGAAACTGTAAGTTGACCACCCAAAGGTCTGTAACAAACTGGTCAACATATGGAGGTGGTCAACATAAGGAAGTAGGTCTGTGATACTCAACTATACATGTGAACAGGTGGCGAATGACCGGTCTATGCAAATTAGGTCAACTTAATTAGGTGGTCATTATAGGGAGCTGGTCAACTATAGAGATTTTGCTGCACTTGTATTAGAATTTGCCGTTTAACTTATCTGTGAAATTCTGAAATTACTAGAATTATGATTTTTTTCTCATACAAAAGTACCTTACCAATGTTTGCCTCTACAAACAACTTTAGCTATTTTATGAGTAAAAACAAATTAATAGCTTTTTAAAAAGACTTCTTAATTACAAAAGAAATCTCTTTTCCTCTAAGGGTTGTTTTGGTCCTCAACTATTAATTTTACCCTTTCTATGAAAATGGTACTTGCTGGGATGAAAAATTGTGGTGTTTCTATTCAAGAGGATATTTCCTGATCAACTTTTATTTTATTTTGAGATAGGTCAACTTTTATTTTCTGTTTTTTTTTTTGAGACAGGGTTTCGCTCTGTCAGGCAGGCTGGAATGCAGTGGTACCATCATAGCTCACTGCAACTTCAAACTTCTGGGCTCAAGTGATCTTCCCACCTCAGCCTTTCAAGTAGCTAAGACAACATTAGCCTCTCACTACCATGCCCAGCTAATTTCTTTTGAATTTTTTGTAGATACAGAGGTGTCAGTATGTTACCCATGTTGGTCTTAAACTCCTGGCCTCAAGTGATCCTTTCAGTTTGGCCTCCCAAGGTGCTGTGATTATAGACATGAACCACCATGCCCAGCCCTATTCAACTTTCAAATTTTGTTTTCTGCAAAAGTTATATTCAATGTTGAATAAGACATTATGGGAGGAAACTAAAGTAATGAAAACTCCATATCACAATGGAGAAGTAGAATTTATGGATGCCATATCAAATATCTAAGTTTATGTAGAACAATCCTGACTAGTGAAAGTTAATTTCCCAGTCTTCTAGCGCTGCGCAGAGGTGAGAGTGTGGAGTGAAGCAGGGCTGAGTCAGGTGATGTTAATCAAGGGCGTGGAAGGGAAAACTTGGCTCTATAGTCAAAGTCTGACTTTTATTCCTCACTGATTGCAGGAACTTAGAGAACTTAGGGATTTTTACAAAATATAAAATTTATTTTCTTGATTATAAAAGAAAACCAGATTTCACTGTGATTTTTCTTAAAGAATGAAAAAAAAATTACTTGTCTCCCTGACACTGAGAGAAATCCATTATAAACAGTTAATTTTCCATTTCTCTTTTTAACTGCCTAAAAACCTGTCTGAATAAAAAATGACCTAAAATCAAATTGCTACTTGAGTTAACATATTAAAATATCTTAACATTGGGTGGTGTCTGTGGCTCAGTGGGTAGGGTGCAGGCCCCATGTACTGAGGGTGGCGGGTTTGAACCTGGCCCCACCAAATTGCAGCAAAAAAATAGCCAGGCTTTGTGGTGGGCGCCTGTAGTCCCAGCCACTTGGGAGGCTGAGGCAAGAGAATCACCTAAGCCCAGGAGTTGGGGGTTGCTATGAGCCGTGATGCCACGGCACTCTACCGAGGGCGACAAAGTGAGACTCTGTCTCTAATTAAAAAATATATATATATATACCTTAACGTTATATATTACATATCTCTATGTAATATAATTTCAAGAAATTTAAGATCATGTTGTTTAAATGTTTTAAACAACCTTATTTTTATCACTTAATTCATGAATCTGAGTAGATAATATATAGGAATAGTTGGCTGCATATGCTGTATTGTTCAAAAGAATTTTTTTCTCTCATGGTGATTAGTGTATATTTTGTCATGTTCCTATTACTCTTTCTTCTATTTTTTTTTTTTTTTTGTTTTGTTTTGCATTTTTGCTGGGGCTGGGTTTGAACCCACCACTATCAGTATATGGGGCTGGTGCCCTACTCACCTCGCCACAGGTGCCACTCCCTCTCTTCTATTTTTATTAGAATAAATGTTGAAAATTCTTAAATGGAAATTATTGATTTTATTCTTATGCCATGTAATCAAAGAAATAGCATCTAAGTATTCTTGCTTAATAATATTTTCTTAATTTCTTTAGGATTTAATAAGAAATCTAGATTTTATAGGCACAAGCTTTAAAAAATAAATAGCAAAACCTTTTTCTCTTATAGCAAAGTTAAACATTATTATATAAATTTTATAAAATATGATTGACAAAATAAATAATAAGATAATCTTATAACTAGATAGTACTCTTAGCATTTGATGTTTATATGTCATAATTTAAACATTTAAAAATGTTACTATGGCTTACTTTACTTAACTATAGAACATCACGACCTTTCTCAATCATTAATTTTTTTCTAAACGGTCTGTTTAATAATTTATAATATTCCATTATAAGAATAGAATATTATTTTAAGGACTGTATTTTATTGGATATATGAGTCATTACCGATGACTTACGAAAATTATGTAACAAACATCTTTTGATATATGTTGTCAAATTTTGTGATACTGATACTATACCTTCTATTTACTCATTTCCTTCATAAATATGTAAATCTTCAGGGGTTACTCTGTTGAGGTCCTGTTGTGGTCTTAAAGAAATCGCCCCTAGCCTTATGGAATTTATAGTGTAGAAGAGTGCTGTTCCATAGAACTTTCAGCAGTGATGGAAATGACTGCATTGTCTAATGTGGATGTTTTATTTTAATTAATTTACATTTGAATTTAAATAGCCACAAATGACTAAGGTCTACCTTCTTGGACACCGTCTTATAGAATTTACCTACGTGTACTGCCAGATCTGCCAGCTGTCCTGGCTGTTGTGCACCGCCAGAGCATTCCTAGGATCTGTATTCAGATGTTCCTTTAAATATTATGTGAAGAGAAAAACTTAATATTATTCTGTTGTAGAAGTTTTACAAATTCAGTATTATCTTTTTAAAACTCAATTTTTTAACTAAGCAGTTACCTAAAGTAAATAGGAAAACTCTAAAAAGTTAATGCTGATACATGTTGAATTATATGTTAGTATAGATTTTACTATCCAGTTACTTATTTCAAATGACTAAGAGGCACTATAAAATTAATTAGCAGTCTAATTTAAAAATAATCATATTAAATACACAAATACTGATGAAAGCTGATAAGCAAAAGAAAAGGCCCATGCATACTTTTTGTAAGAATCCAACATCACAGATAAGCAAAACAGTCTTCAAATGACCTGTATATGGCCCAGAGGTTGCAGGTTGAACACCCCTGGTAGAGTTTAGTTAAAAAGATTGTGTCATTGTTCATTTCCTGAACTTTTGTTATATAAGATGTTAACATTAAGGGAAATTAGTGGAGGATATAACAGAAGTCTTAGTAATGTTGCAACTTTTCTCTATATCTAAAGTACTTCAAAATAAAAAGGTTAAAAATACTATTAAATTCATTGAGTTTACTTTTCTTCTTTCATGTCTGATTAAATTAGTTTTATTATCTGGGTAAGAGAAACTGAGATTCATAAATGTCTAAGAACACTTGAAGACTAACTTGGCTTACCATAGATACACAATTGCTCTAGTTTATTTTTTCTGACGCCTGAAAACTGACACTTGCTCAAGTTATCTCAAGACAAAGGTGTTGTCTTGTATCAGTACAGATGGATGAGTATCTAATGGGAAAGCTAGTCCATTGAGGGTCACCCTCTCGGATCTGGTCATGAGCCAGAATGTCTCTTATGGCAGCTCTGCTGCTCCCTGGGCCTTTATTTCCTAATGACTTGCTTTACTTCTTTCTTTATGCCTCTGCCATTCTGTCTGTCACTGTTTCATTTTCTTGGCATTTCTTAGTTCAAATCTAAAGAGAAAGAAATAGATTGGCCCAGGTCATTTCTTTGTAAATTGAACCAGTCCTCATTGGATGTCACAAGCCAGTTTAATGAATTCCTTACCCTTGGATTAGATGCCTAGCTCAAGTCCAATTGATTCTAGTCCTATGGGGCATGGACATAGAGTACAAAGCCTGACCACGCAATGATCGTACCCATCAGGGGCAGTGACTTAAATAGATGGCCATAGTATTGGCAAGCAATGTGTCTAACCTTTGTAAAGTAGTGAAGTAGAGCAGCAGTTTTCTATCAGTAATAGTATACTGTGGTAAATACCTACACTTCTTTACAATGATAATGATTAATTTACATTTTTCAATATGCTTTCCAGGCTGAAATTGTATTCGTTCATATAACTTGATGTTATACTTCATATTAAAAAGAAATAAAGTCTTACTGTTTGGGAAGTGGAAAATAGATGTTCATATTGAAGTTAATGAGGGTATGTTTTTCCATGTGCATTATCTATACGAATTGAATGCATCATGCATTTTGAAAGTATGAGCAATTTCTGTTCAGCATGCATTTTTTTCTTGCCTTGGGAATGATCACGAGTTTGTCTTGGTAATTGATTACTTATGCAGGAGTAACGCAGAGTGTATCTGTAACACAAAGAATGATAACCACATGGTGTAAATCCTAGAAGGAGTCGTATTTTCAATCCAACAGCAGAACTTTAGAAATTTGAAGTCAAGTTATACAGTTTCTCTAACACTATCAAGGAAGACATGTGCTCTGATTTTTGCTTTAATTTAATGATCCTTGAAACAGCCAGGAAACTTTTTTTTGTATTGATAAAAAGAAATTCTTCCAGACGGTGCCTGTGGCTCAGTCGGTAAGGCGCCGGCCCCATATACCGAGGGTGGTGGGTTCAAACCTGGCCCCAGCCAAACTGCAACCAAAAAATAGCCGGGCGTTGTGGCGGGCGCCTGTAGTCCCAGCTACTCGGGAGGCTGAGGCAAGAGAATCGCTTAAGCCCAGGAGTTGGAGGTTGCTGTGAGCTGTGTGAGGCCACGGCACTCTACTGAGGGCCATAAAGTGAGACTTTGTCTCTACAAAAAAAAAAAAAAGAAAGAAATTCTTCCTTCCATTGAAGTTACGATGTATAAGCTGTTTTTCCCTTACTGTAATAGCTACAAGAAAGCACAGGGATAGGTTTAATTTTCAAATGTAGTAGTTGTATGGGCATATTTTTAAAAAATAATCATTGGCAAAAATATAAACAAATAAAAATAGTCATTGTTGCTAATCCATTAAATAAATGTTGAGTAAAAACATGCTGGCCCTTATTTAGCTGCAGTCTATACATATTTATCTAACAGTGTATTTGCTTGTTGAACTGCGTATTTCCATTTACATGCAAGCTGCCTCAAAGCATTTTGGAAACTTGCTAATCAGCTAGACAATGCTTATTGAGCACATATTATGGACTAAAAGTTACATCAGTGAAAAGCTAACAGGAATTTCTGCTGTAAAGGAGCTTATATTAAAATGGGGAGAGGCATTAAAAAAAGAGAAACCTGTTAATAATAAAACAAGTTAAAAACTCCTTCGTGCCACGATCATGTCTTATCTCTGTACCTTATGGTGTCAAGGACATTACTGAGAATAATGAACACTCCTGAACTGAAGAGTGAAACATAGGGTTGATTTAATCTTTTAGCCTTGTTGATGGAGCAAAACCTGGTGTTCCAAGAGGCAGAGATGTATTTATTGCAAGCACACACAGAATGCATATGAAGTGTGTATGTCCCTATACACATATGTATCTATGTATGTATGTATGCATTCAGCCCGCTATATCCAGGGCTTCTGTGGATTCAAACAATCCTGGATTGAAACTATTTGAAAAATAAATTCCACGTATAGATGTATTAATCATCATTATTCCCAAAGCAATATAGTATAATGAGTGTTTACATAGCATTTGTCATGTATTAGGTGTTATAAGTAACCTACAGAAGGAGGATACAGGCTTGGCACCCATAGCTCAGTGGTTAGGGCGCTGGCCACGTACACTGAGGCAGGCGGATTCCAACCCAGCCCAGGCCTGCTCTACAACAGTGACAACTGCAACAACAAAATAGCCAAGCATTGTGGTGGGCCCCTGTAGTCCCAGCTATTTGGGAGGCTGAGGCAAGAGAACCACTTAAGCCCAAGAGTTTGAGGTTGCTGTGAGCTGTTATGCCACAGTACTCTACTGAGGTTGATATAGTGAGACTGTGTCTCAAAAACAAAACAAAATAACAAAATAAAAGTATACAGGAGGATACACATACAATATGTGCAAATTATGACACCTTTTTATATATAAAGGGCTTGAGAATCCAGATTTTGGTGTTTGGAGGAGGTCCTGGAACCAAACCTCTATGGATTCTAAGGAATAATTGTTCATATATAAAAAATACATATGAGGTCTGACAATTAAGTTCAAGAACTCATGCTAGTAAAAGTGCTATATACCTCATTGCTGAAAATCACTACATTCACCTCTGAAGTAGTCCTCTTGGCCATCTGGCTATTGCAATGACATTCAGCAATGAGGTGTGTAGTGCTTCTTCTAGGATGAGTTTGGCATCACAGTGTGGCAACTCTGATCTCTGATGGCCATTCTAGAAAAAGTGTTCCAAAATTGCTTTGAAGGATGGACTAGGCACTGGCATCCAGTGCACAGCTTTCCAAGGGGGGTACTTGAAGGTGACCATAGTGATATTCAGTGGAAAGGTATGTAGCAGTTTTTCTAGGAGGAGTTCATGAACTTCATTGACTATCCACATACGTATTATATATGCATACACACATATAAGATAAATTATACTGAAACTATAAAAAGAAAAAGAACACATTTTGGATGTCCCTTATAGAACAGAAACCTTAAATACTTCTCTGTTTTTTATCTAACTTTCCCTTCTGTGTAACTAAACTAGTGCTCAATAAATCCTCCTTGAATGAATGGAGGAAAAATTACTTCAAAAACATTACAGGATAATGGGATGCTCACTATGGCTAAATCTACATAAAGCTGAATACTCATCACATCAGGTCATGACATTGTCTTTGTATGACAGCTCTTGATACATAGTGTAAGTTTGTATGCAAGTTGTAGATGTACAAAAAGGAGTGGGGCGGTTTCTTTCACTGAACTGTACTAGTTAACTCAGGGCCTTGCACATAAAACATGCTCATTAGATTTGGTTGTATTGATTTTTTTTTTTTTTTGAAAAATAAATTAAAAGCCAATCTAAGCATACCTTATGACAAGAAGAAGTTAAAAATAGGTTATGGTAGCTACTTAGTAATTAAAATGAGCCAACTTTGATTAGTATTAAGTGTTAGCCAGTTTTGAAATACCAGCCTTCAAAGCCTTACCAACAGTAGAGTAGCACAGCTCTGGCACTAATTGGGTCTTCTGAGGAGCCTAATAAGGCTGAATGCCATTTACTTAGCAGTGAACAGCTGGCTAGACTACAAGGACTCCCTCTCCCAAAAAAGTGTCTGCAGGAAAATTCATCAGTGTTAAAAATTAGCTGTGAATCTTTTATTGTAAACTTATTCTTAGTGAATGAGCACCTAGAATAGAAAAAATTAAAACACTTTCTGGCTTCTACCAGTTCCTTTGCAGCCTCAGTACCTCTGATGACCTTCTAGAAAGAGGTAGAGACCGCTGAGGCTAAAGTAGAGGTGGCTGGATCTGGCTCCTCCTGGCCCTTTCACTTCTGATTATTCTCAGCTTCCGGCAGGTCAGTGGACTCAACTTTCCCTTCCCTATTTTTCTCTGTTCCTCTCTGGGAAGCTGGCAAGAAGCCTTTTGAAGCCTTTTCCTTGGTTTTCACTGGGCTTTTTCTTGGCTCTTTCATATCTTCCTGGCCTCTGAATGCTGGAGTAACTCAGGATGAGTATTGTTACTTTTCCTTTGCTGCATAACAGGTTACCTCAAACTTAGTCATTTAAAATAACACTCTTTTGTCGTGTCATGGTTTCTTTGGACCAGAAGTGTATGCCCAGCATATCTGGGTCCTCTTCAAGGCTGCAGTCAGCGTGTCAGCTGGGCCTGTGGTGTCAACCGAATGAACTTGAGGAGGATTTATTTTCAAGCTTACTCAGGTAGTTGGAATAATTTATTTTCTTGAGGCCATAGGAGGGAGGGCCTTATATTTTCTTGGCTGGAGGCTTTCCATGCTGGCAGCTGGAGGCTACCCTCAGTTTTTAGAGGCTTTCCTCAGTTTCTGGCCAAGGAGCTTCCCTCCATGGTTGCCCACTTCACAGAAAGGAGGGGGAACCCCAGCAAGATGGAGGCAACAGTCTTACACAGTGAACTAATGTAATCACACAGAGGAATGCACTTCCATCCAGTTACCTTATTTGGTCAAATATTCTATGGGTTATAAACAAGTTACCGCTCGTGCCCACACTCCAGGAGATGGGAAGCGCACAGGACCATGAATACCAGGAGGTGGGGAGAACGGGGCAGCTGAGAGTCTGTCCAGTCCAGATTAGGTCTCTGTCTGCACGCCTTTCCGGTATCTCCTGGCTTTAAATACTGTTTCAGAGGGAGACTGTTCTCAGTTTTGTATCTTTTTATATCATATTATCTTTTTTATATCTTACGTGTGCAATTTGATCTTCTCTATACGTCCCATGAAGCCAGCTGCTTACTTTATAGTTTTCCCATTGGATCTGTCTAATTGACATCTCAAATGTAACACCTCCAAAGCCAAAATAATTATTTCTCCTCAATACCATACCGTTTCCACACTCTTCCAGTCTCACTACATTGCGGCTCTATCCTTTTAATTGCTCAGTTTGGAAAACGGTATGTATGTCCTTGACTCTTTCCATTCTCTTATGCCAACATCTAGTTCAGTGATTTTTCACCTACTATGCCACTGGTGTGCTGTGAGAAGATCCTCTCAGGTCCTTGTGAGGGGCAGACCCTATTTCCTTTTTCTAGGAACTGTCTAAGGACCAGTGTCTGTCAGGGTGGACCACACAGAACCGCACCACCACTGCTCCCTGACTTTGCTACTCGGGGAAACTCGTGCCGTTTAATCACATCTAGATCGCTCCACATCAGACGCTGCCTCTCGCCAAACGAGGCTGCACGTACCTTGGTGAACCTCTTAGTCCTTGTTCACTTCAAAGATTAGAAGGATATAAAGGAGGCAGTGGTGGTCACCTGATCCTCTCCCAGTAAACCCTTCTTGCAGGATTTTTCCCTCTGTGGCCTGTCCTTTCCTCTCTTATTTTTTTCTTCCTCTGCTCCCACATCACTTGAAAAAGGTGAATATGATGCAAAACTGAAATCTGCCTTCTGGGTAGGACTTCCTACCTACCATTCACATACATTTTAGTCTAAAGTAGTAAATAAATGTATCATTTTTCTCTAGTTGTGTGTTCACTTGGAACCCTTATTCTTGTTGCAGAATGAAAGGGAATGAAAAATGTGTTCCTTCAATAGCCCTTGAGGCATTAGTATGCTGGTCTATTTTATTTGGAACCCAAACAGTAGAGAAGTCCATTCCTGTTTCCTTAAACTCACATGAATGAGGTGGTTTACTCCTGTTCATACGTGTTAGGTGAACCTTGGCCAGAACTTTCCCTGTATGAGTTTGGGCCCAAGTGCATGGAAACTTATGGAAGCAGGTGATAGACACACAGGGGTGATCTCAACTAAGTGGGTTGCGGAAAGCTTCCAGACTGTCTCTACCGCTCCTAAGTGACGAGTAGCTATGCCCTCATTGCATACTTTGTAGTGCTTTCATTTCCACTTCAAATTGTTTCTTAAAATGTATTTTAACTAGATGTTATTTGTATGAACATATTTACCATTGACAGACTATTTTATGGTGATTTTTTCTGGGTGACATAGCTTGTGCTTACCTTTTGTCTTTTTGTGTTTCTTTGAAACACTAATTTTATAAATGTATTTTTACAGAGCTGAACCTTCGACTTCTGAGGAGAGTATCCAGGCTTCCGAGTTCCTAGCAGGTAATGAGAAAATACAGAAAAGATGCATCATGCTAGATTAGACTTTCAGGAGGATGTCAGTTATAGATAAATTTGAGAATTGCTTTTTTTTAAAATGGAGGTAAAAATGCTATAGGTCTGGTAAAAAATTTTGTAAGAAAATAAAATTTACAATGAAGCCATTTTTAAAATTGTATCATTAAACACTCTGTTTATTGGTAATGAGCCCAAATACAGAAAGACTATGAGACAGATGCCAGCCTAAGGAGACGTTTCCAAAATAAAATATTTCCTATCAGCAGAAATGTTTTACTTGATATACTAACTTGATAGTCTTAACTACAAACAGTTGGATGAAAAAGAAAATGTGTGTATTGCCAGCAAACATTTTCAGAAGATAAGTACTTACTGAAAGTACTACATGCTTAGAAAAATTTTGCATTTGGCCAGCTGAGACCACCACGTGTTTTAAAATATGCTATTCATCATTTCAGTGTTAAGAGCGCCCCCTGGTGTGATTGTATATTTATATGCCGATGTGCCATTTAAATGTTTTTAAAATCTCATTTTGCTATCAGATGGTGATGAGTCTTCTTTTTATGCTAGGCTGCCTAGGTCAGTATGGTGTGTAACTATTTAGAAATATCATTTAAGTTTTTTTCTTGTCTTTTACCATGATTTTATCTGGAGTTAGTGGTCTACTTGAAAGTCAGGTTTGGGGAAGTCTAATTCCTGAACTACTTCAGTTCAAGATAATGACTAACAATATATAATTTGGTAAGTTTGAAATCATATTTGGAGAAAAAGTTTTGCAGGGTAATTAAATTTTTTGGTTGTAATAACTTTGAGAAGTGACAAACTTCTGTGAACAATTCTTTTTTGGTAAACTCATGAGCATTTTAATAATTAAGAATTTAGACTTCACTTTTTAAAAATATACATTGTGTTAAAAATAAGTAATCCACATTTTGAGATTTTCTTACATGGTAGCAATTCCTTTATAGCTACAGACTTTGCAAATGTGAGTGTGTTTATTTATCCATGAATCATAAATGGGACTTTTGCTCAGTCTATGCCACCAGGTAAGAATACCCTGAAATCAAATTGGCAACAGAGTACCTGTCTTAGAACTTTTTTCCTGTGTATTTTATTTTTAGTCCTTTGGGCATAGTTAAACCTTCCTTGCAAAGTGAAAGTACAGATAATATTCTAAATTACATTTCTGTAAATTTGATAATTGCAGTTATTTTTCTTTACCATCTCTTCTCCAGACTAAATTATCTTGATTGCTTTAACCATTGCTCATAGGTTCTGTGCCCTAAACTTAATAATTTGCAGAATTACAGTGGTGAACTCTTGCTTTTATTTTTTCTGTATGCTTCCATCTCATTTGATTCTGAAACCATAAACTCAGTATTTACATTAATTCCTGGCTCACTGAAAGAATGTCCTCTAAAAAGTAGATATCTTTAAAAAAGAGCAGTGAAAGGCCAGGCACAGTGGCTCATGCCTATAATCCTAGCACTCTCTCTTTCCTCCTGTGAAAGAGGAATGCAAATCACTACCTCACAGGATGCTGTTAATAACTTCATTACATTAATAGGTTCTAAAGACTCACTGTGCCCTATTTGGGGGTGGATGCTTCATAAGCATTTATTTCTCACAATAACTGTGAACTACGTACTATTACTTTATCATGTATTTCTAATGAGGCCTTTTAATGATAAGAGACCTTGTTAAGTAGGAAAAGCCAAGATTCTGCTTAGGGTCTTTCTGATTTAAGGTGAGTTCACAACCACCACACCATGTACTTAATTTAATCATGCTTATTTATTATTACTAAGTTGTTGATGGAGTTTTCCTGAGGTCAAATAATTCCCCAATGCATAAACAGAGGAAACCAAACTTTGGAGAAAGAATAATGGGATCTTTTATTTACCTTGACTTTGTAAAGCTTGTATCTTTTTTCTTTTAGATAAAAATTGTTTTTCTGATTTTTTTATACCAGATTTTATTCCGCACTTGCTGCAGAGGCCAATGTAATAAGGGTCTCATTTCGTTTAATAAGTAGTGTTGAAAGTTACTATATAGCTCACCATGGAAACATGGTGTGAATAGTTCTGTCCTTTCTCTAATAAAATCTGGTGTTGCCTATTATATTTTGGTCTTTGAGATTTGCTCTAGGAAGTAGGGTGTTCGTCTGAGTTAGGAGCACATCATAGGCTCCCTGTTGGCCAGTTGACTGTGCTTGTTCAAGTCGCCTCATGTCCTGCTTGGGTCACATGGACAGTTACCAGTATGAGCAGATGGTGGGTATGCACATTATGTCTTACTGAGGTAGCACAGTATCCCAAACACGGGCTTACCTTAGGAAAATCAGTTTAAACCATGGTTGCTGAACCAATGAAGGAGGGAAGAAGTAGGAGTTATTTTCACTCTCATTTCTGCCCCACCGCTCTGTTACCTCCTCCTGGCTTCCCACACCATTTACACACACACACACACACACACACACACACAAACACAGAGCAAGTGTGCTCTTTCACTTCGATTTGTTTAATGTCCGTGGGATCAGTCCTTTCCCCTAAGTCCTCTGATACAATTTTGGTGTAGGCCTCATAATTTGAAGAAGGAGAATAGTTCCCTATCTGAATTCATCTCTCCATTTTCACCTCTTTTCAATAAATTCAGTCCATGCTAATTTTGGGAAAGCACAGAACCAATACCGTTGAAAATCATTCAGTGTCATTGTCTAAAACAGCCCTCTGGTTCTTACTTAGCTATCCAGCTTGTCTCATTGCCATTGTTTTGTTACAACCTGAAACAATTGCAGATCCCAGGATGCTTCTTTCTTTCGTTGCCTCCTTGTGCCTTTACGCCCCACTTCTCTATGCCAATAACTATCTCAGCTCCACCTTCACCTTCTAGAACTTATCCTTCCCAGGCTAAACTCTCACCACACAAACACACACCCAGCGTGGGGGAAGTGTCTTCTCAGAATACCCTGTAAGAAGTGGGTACTTGTGTTATAGCAAAATTGAGTTTCAGTGGACAGACTGAAGAAGGTAGACAGCTTGAAGAAGATATTCTGTTATTCACTGTATCACAGGGCCAGGTATATAGAAGGTGCTTTGGAAAAACATTATTTATGAAGTTCATTCAAAGACTAAAGGGAAAATAGAAAGATGAAGCTTCTGCCTTTAGTCAGCTTTGAAAGCCAGTAGATGAAAATGCCTGGTATCTCTTAGCCGGTTCTGGGCAGGATGTTGCAGCAGCCATGAGCTGACTTCCTGGGCTGCCTCTTGCACTTAGAGTGACGCTCTCAGCACTTATGGCTCCTCAGGGTTCCAGCCTGCCCCTCAAGACAAATTTCTTCTGGTTTGTTTGTATTCATTCTCCTCTTCTTCTTCCTGAGTTGTGATATTGTTACAGGCAAAAATTAACACAGAATCTCTTGCCCCATCTTTTCATCATCTTTATTGCTATGAAAGACAGTCTTCCATAATTCTGTCAAGTAATATATAAACAGAAATCCATGGATTTTCTCAGAAAGTTCTGCTTTCTTTGATGTAGATTTGACCCTCTCTTCCTCAGGTCCCATTTTCCTTCTTTATTCCTGGAAAATACACATGCTGACTAGAACTAGAGCAGCCACCTTGCAACCTTGAGCAAAAGGCCAGGAACATTAGGTCTGACATCATTGAACTTCCAAACTGCTACCAGCAATTACCTTCCCTTATGCATCCAATTCCTGAGAAAACTCCCCCAGGCTGTACTTATTATATTTTTCTGTTATTGTATAACAACAAGCTGTTGATAATTTGGGATTACTGCTACATGTATTGTTTCAGTTCCCTCATGGAGACTCATTAGTATTGCAGTTTAAATGAATACATTAGAAGTTAATGGTGTAACCTCTCTACCTATTATTTTATATTTGTTAATTCAACAACCATGTGTTAAGACCCAGTGTTAGTAGATACTGCCTTAGCCGCTAAAATATAAGAATTGTAACACCATTCTTAGGGAGAAAGTTTATAGTCTCACAGAAGCATAAAATTAATTTTAAAAAACAATACAGTGTATAATAGAACATATAGAAATCACCACACTAGATATATACAGAAAGACCTAAGGGTTAACAGAAGAGAATATTTGCATTTTAATCAAGATACCCTAAAATTATTAAAAGTTTTGAAATCAGGAAGTAAACCTCTCATCTGGGATTTCAGACACCCTGGACAGGACTTACTCCTTGTATTTTTTTCAATGAAACAGTGGAGGTGGTGTCAGCCTTGCAGCCTCTTAATAATAATTAAAATGAGCACAGCTGAGACTGTGAGCTACAGACAGGATATCTTTGGAAAGCCAAATTGGTGAAAAGCAATCAGTAGAAAAGGAGAGACAAGAGCCAAGGCGAAGTTACCAAGGATCCTGATGACATGCCAACTGAAGCAATAAGCAGAGAGCTGTGACAAAGAGGGCAGTAAAGAAGAAGATGAGGCTCAGTGGCTGAGAGGCGAGAGTTAGTTAATAGAGACAGACATCAAAACATCAGGCAGCCAGCGGCCCAGAACAGATTCACAGTGAGGGAGGGCTGGGAACAAGTCTCCTCAAGAGAGCACAAAAATAGGCTGTGCTACTCCGGGACTCTCAGCAAAGTCTCTGTGAGGAAAGCCAGAAGCAGAACCTAATAAGGACACTATTTATAAAATCATAGAGGCTCAAAGGAGTACAAATGAGAAAATGGTCTCAAAATAAAACAAAAAATTATGGTGAGTTGATGTTTTGGAAAGGCACTAAATGTTCAAAGGACCTGATTCAGACAGAGGGTCTGGGGACAGTGGCATTAATTTTAGTACTTGATCTTGAGATGATTTTTTTTTTCTGGTACAGATGTCGAAATGAAAAAAAGTCCCAGGAAAGTCCAAATTAATATGGAAACAACTATCTGGGATTGGGCCAAGTGCCGTTCAGAATTCCCAGGTCTTAGGAGAAGCTGCCGAAGAGTATTTGGGCACATTACCATTTCTTCTCACTGTGACAAAAGGGTTTTCCCAGAAGAAAAATGAAAGAAAAACTGCCAAAGATCTAGGCTTAAATGAGGACTGACCTCTTCATCATGCAACAGCACACACTTGAAATTGAAGCTATGAATGCCAAAAAGGCATAAAGACATGTTTGTGTGATCACACAGTATGTCATACTTTTACTCCACAGAGGATTCATGGACCAAGTTGTGGTTTGATGCATGACCAACAGGGTCTGATTGAGAATTGTAGATACTCTTCTATAGCACAAGTCTAATCTTTTTGGAAAAAAACAAACAAAAAAAAAACAGGATAATAGAATAGCTGGCTCCTATGATCAAATTCTGCCTGCACTCTTCATCTCAGAAGGAATACTTAATGCCTCATATAATCAAATTTGAGTGAGAGTGGTTTTAGAAAATATGGGGCGGCACCTGTGGCTCAGTTGGTAAGGCGCCAGCTCCATATACCGAGGGTGGCAGGTTCTAAACCCGGCCCCAGCTGACCTGCAAACAAAAAATAGCCGGGCATTGTGGCGGGCGCCTGTAGTCCCAGCTACTCGGGAGGCTGAGGAAAGAGAATTGCTTAAGCCCAGGAGTTGGAGGTTGCTGTGAGCTGTGTGATGCCACGGCACTCTACCCGAGGGCCATAAAGTGAGACTCTGTCTCTACAAAAAAAAAAAAGAAAAGAAAAGAAAATATATTCATATGTTTTTGTGTTTTTAGAGAATGTATGGGCTCATGATATTTCAAATGATCTAAATTATTCTCAATGCAAGACATACTGATAGTTCATTCATGATTTTCTTTTTACCTTTGAAAGTATTACTTCTGAGGCAGCATAATTGTTTTGCATGATGTTGAATGCTGTAGAATAGAAAAATAAATACTTTAACTTTCTTTCATAATTTGATGTTGACATAAAATGTATAAATTCACCCAAATTGTTCTAGAAGTTATTTTGCTTATAATTAGCAAGTTACTTTGAACTGTGAAACATAGTAATGTACTTCCAAAGAGCATACAATTTTTCTAGATTAAGTTCTTGGCATCTAAGGTTCAGTAAATATCCATCAGGGCCTTCCTCATGTCTGTAATGTTTATAAAGATTTCAGTTATTGCAGCTTCAGCTTTTCAGATCGAGGAATTCTGAATTTTTGTATTTTTCTTCGTTTAGAAATCTTTTCTATGTGTTAACATTATTATTTTTCGCATGCCTTATCTTGATCTTTGGTATTTCTGAAATGTGGCAATAAACAGCATGAGGCCATGTAGGAACACACAAAGCAGTTTACACAAAGCAGAACACACAAGAATGTTACAAGAAACTTTTTGTTCATATTTGACTGCTGTTAGTTTTCTAAGACTGCCATCTTTATCTTTAAAACCTTTTTATTGTAGTAAAATATCTATACAATGTACAGTTTTCCATTTTAATCATTAAATATACAATTCAGTGGGCGGCGCCTGTGGCTCAGTCGGTAAGGCGCCGGCCCCATATACCGAGGGTGGCGGGTTCAAACCCGGCCCCGGCCAAACTGCAACCAAAAAATAGCCGGGCGTTGTGGCGGGCGCCTGTAGTCCCAGCTACTCGGGAGGCTGAGGCAAGAGAATCGCTTAAGCCCAGGAGTTGGAGGTTGCTGTGAGCTGTGTGAGGCCACAGCACTCTACCGAGGGCCATAAAGTGAGACTCTGTCTCTACAAAAAAAAAAAAAAAAAATATACAATTCAGCGACAATAGTTACATTCACAATGTCCATGTATATTTGCCACTATATATTTCTAAAATTTTTTCATTACCCTAAAAAAAAACTAAATCCATTAAATAGTATCTCCTAATTCCTCCCTACTTCTCAAACTCTAGGAATCTAATGCGTTTTTATTCTCTATGCATTTGCCAATTCTAGATATTTATTCAAAGACATCATACAATATTTGTCCTTTTGCATCTGGCTTATTTCACTTAATCACACTCTTTTTTAGGTATACGGATAAATCAAAGGGTTCATCCATGTATTTTGTATAATAACTTTATTCCTTCTTATGGTTGAATCACATTCCATTGTATTATATTTACACACACACACACACATATATAAGTATTCCCCCCCCACACACATATACGTATGCTATATATTTTGTTTGTTGATCTGTTGATAGTTGGGGTGTTTTCACTTTTTATTATTTTTAAAGTACCTATATAGTAGAACCTCCATAGTTGACCACCTCCCTCAAGCTGATCTAATTTTCATAGACTAGACATGCACCACATGTAGGTGTCAGTACAATTGGCCTAGTTCCTTACGGCGACCACCTTTGTATGGTGACCATTTTGTTACAGTCCCTTGAGTGGTCAACTTACAGAGCTTCTACTATATACGTACTTTATCTACTGTAGAGATGCTGTATAGATAGTTCTGTATTTCTTAAGTTAATACCTTTTTATTGAACTAAGTCTTAGAGTATACTAAAGATCTTTAGGCACTTGTATCTTTTGAAAACTCATTCCTGCACCAAAACTAACATGTTAAAATGAACTTACATCCCAATTAAATGTTGCTGTTCCTAAATAAGAAGTGAGTTAAATTGTTGTCTAAATTCATAATATTAAGTAATGGATATAAAATTTGTGTCAATGTACAGTCATACACTGCTTAACACCGTTTGATTACTGACAAACTGCGTATAGGACAGTAGTCCCATGAGATTATAACAGAGCTGAAAGATTCTTGTTGTTGAGTGATGTCATAGCCATTGTGCAGTGGTAACTGGCGATGATATAGCCAGCCCAGCCCTCCTAAACTCATAGTGCTGTCCATTATTCACATGGTTGTGGGGATGCTGGTGTAAACAAATCTACCACGCTGTCTAACACATGCAATTATACTTGGTAATGATAATAAATGACTGCTTGACAGGTTTACGTATTTACTGCATCATATTTTTTATCATTATTTGAAAGTGTGGTCCTTCTACTTACTAAAAGAAAAAGTTAAGTTGGGCAGATCCTTCAGGAGGTATCCTAGAAGGAAGCATTGCTGTCATGGTAGACACAGCTCTGTGCACGTTACTGTCTCTGAGACCTTCCAGCGGGACAAGAGGTGGAGGTGGGAGGCAGTGGTTGACACTGATGATCCTGACCCTAAGCTAGTGTAGGCCTAGATTAATGTATTTATTTGTGCCTTAGCTGCTAACAAAAGTTCAAAAAGTAGAAAAAATTTAAAAACTTAAAAATATAATATATACTATATGTGATACATATATAGAATAAGGATATAAAGAAAGAAAACATTTCTGTACAGCTGTACAAAGTGTTTATGTTTTAAGCTATTTATTATTACAACGGAATCAAAAAATAAAAAATAATTATAAACTAAAAGACCATAAATGAAAGTAAATTTATTATTGAAGAAAGAAAACTTTTAAATAAATTGAGTGCATCCTAAGGGTACAGTGTTTGTGAATCTGCCTTGGCGCACAGTAACGTCTTTGGCTTTCACATTTGCTTACTCACTGCATCCCCCAGAGCACCTTCTAGTCCTGTAAATTCCATTCCTGGCAAGGCCCACATATAGGAATGCCATACCTTTCCATGTTTTGGATATGTTTATATACACGAATACTACCACCATGTTACAGTTGTCTAAATTACTCAATACAGTAACTTGCTGTTCAGGTTTGTATCCTAGGAGCAAGAGGCTTTGTTCTATAGCTTAGGTATAAGTAGACTGTGCCATGTTGGTTTGTGTGAGTACACTTTGTGATGTCTGCACCACAATGAAATTGTCTAACACATTTCTCAGAAGAAAATCTCCATTCTTAAGTGATGCATCATTTTGTTTATAATAATATTTTTCATACTGTACACATTTTCAAAAGCTCTAGAAAGAGCTTATGGTCCTATGAAGTAACTGGACCTGTGTTCCTTCTGCATTTAAAATCTTGGTTAATAGCTGCATTTACTATAAGATGCTACATCCTATACAGTCAGATTTTTTTTCCACTGAAAGCCATTTTCACTTCTGTATCACTGGAGGATCAGGCATGCTGACCGTCCTAAGATGAGACTGTTTCTCCACACCATTCTCTGACAGTCTGCCTTCTTAATGCGGACTTAGGCTTCGTGCATCTCAAAACAGTTACTACATTTTTTTTTTTTCTGATTTTAAAAGCAATCTACTTAGGAGGGTGCTTGCACATTGGAGAAACAGTTGGTTTGCTCACTTTGCTGTTAAGCAATGTTATAACTTCTGTGTATGTAGCTTCATGCATGACATTTTGTGTCTGTATCCAATTATAACTGAAGGCAAACACTGAGTAGTGCATTTGTAATTTTGGTAGACGCTTCAGGTTGTCCTACATTTGTATCACACTTCCGTAAACATTCCCAGCAGCAGTGTATGATAATGCCCATTTCCTTACGTTGTCCTCATTGATAGCGCACATTTTAAGTTTCTTGACTCGTTACCAATCTATTGGGGGGGGGAAGACTTTTGACTTACATTCCTTCTATTATGATTCAGAGGTTTTTCATATTTAAGAATCACTGATATTGATTTTTTAAAATTATTACTCATACGCTTTGCTCATTTTTCTTTTGAGGGATTTTTTTGAAGGTTTTGGAGAACTCAACATTGCTCAGCATGTTATTAATATTTGCCAATATTTTTCTCAGTTTGGCATATTATTTATCTTTTGATACTATTTCTGTAGAATTTTGTCATTTGTGATTTTAAAAATGTAGTCAAGTTTTGTTTTTGTTTTTGTGTTTATTGTAAACCAAATGGCTTCTAGGTAAAAATATTAAAAAAAATCTTTTCCATGATTTCCCTTAGCTATATTGTGCACATTCTCCGTATTCTATATTTGAATATTTAATGTGTTGAGAATTGACTCTGTTAACTTCATAAGGCACAGCCAAACCTCAAGGTGAAGAAGAAAAGAGTTGGAGAATAGAGTAAAATGCTTGCAAATAAAGTTGGATAAAAGCAGGATGTTTTTTTCTAAATGGTAACCTAGTTTCCCTAACAGTTTATTGAAATGTTCATTTTTACACAAATTTGCAATGCCACCATTATATGATCCACAACTTCCAAATGTTCTAAAGTCTTATTTTCAGGCTTAAAAACAATTCTACTGGCATTATACCTTCATGCTTAGCACAGTTCTGATTTTGCCGTGTAAACTGTGTTCCTGGGTATAACTTCCCCTCACGATTTTGGCCCACTCTTTCAGGAAAACACTCCTGGAGAAAGAGCCTCATCTGGGGAAGAGTAATGCTCACCTGCTAAACTCGCCCATCTCATCACCTTCTGTAGCCTCCTGCTTTGTAAAGGCTGCCCCTTGCCTTTATTCTGGTCTCTCTAACACATCAGGGACTGCTGCTGAGATGGCCACATGCAGGGTCCCTGTGGCCAGGCTTCAGGCCTTAGATCTCGTTCATGTGCCCATGCCTACCTCACCAGCCTTGCCATCAGTCCCTCCGCTGATGGTGGCCCCTCCAGCCCACACCCACAGGATGCTGGATTCACATAGACTGGAAACTTGTGCCCCCATAGGGCGCAGGTGGGAGGGTGCAGGGGTCCCCGGAGACCATGCTCCAGCCGTGCTACCTGTGTATAGCATGCATCCCTCAAAAATTTGGGCAAATAAGTGCACATTAGGCACAGCAAAATATGGTAGTTATTATACCTGTAAGATGTGTTTTAACATTTGAGAGGGATATTGTCTCCATATTTCTGGTCCTTTTTCATAAATTTGACACTTTTTCATGCTTTCTGTTTTACCATCTGAATGCTAGTATCAGCATATCCAGTTCTCCAAAACAAACCAACACTTGTTGGCATTTTAATTAGGATCATACTATATTTAATGTTTCACTTAAAAATAATTGTCATTTTTATAGTAAGCATTTCTATCTAACATTTTAGATAATACCCTTACAATACCCTTAGCTGCTATAGAAATAGAAGCTTAATATAAAATACGTCTTTATGTATATGTCTTTATATGTATATGTATATGTCTTTGTATTTTCTTTTTTATCTTTAAGTAGTCTTAAACTTTCATAAACAATTTACACATATCTTGTGAGGATTTTGCAGCTTTTTTTTTCTCTTTATGTTTTTTGTTTAGTTACTCAACCAGTTTTCCTTTTTTATTCTCTCTGTGAACTTGCTTAGTTAGTCCTATGGTTTATAGCTACGTCTTAAAATTATTTTTTGAAATAAATCTTTTATCTTCAAACTTCAAAATTTTCATAGAATTCTAGTTTGCTAACCTTGCAACATTCTCTCCAACCCACTGTAACTTCAACATTCAACATTCTGTTGCACACTCTTCAAGTTGTTACCTATCAAGATTAATATCACATAGACTAAACTGTCTTACAATTCCCTTATTCTCTTATCACGTGTTTTCTACTCTCACAACTGTGAAAGTCACACTACTTTCAAGTGACATAATAGTCTGCTGGTCATCGGGTAGATGGACTTTTCTCTCCTCATCCGTGGCTCACTCGTCATGACTTGAATTCTGCTTATTGGCTTTGCTTTCTTTCCATCCTTCCTTTAGGCTTAGTGAGTCTGAGTTTCTCTGAGTCTTATTTCCCCTTCTGATTCTCACCTCCAAAGTACATGATTTCTAGTAATCCGTATTTGGACTATACTCTTTGGAATGTCATTTCCTTTTGAATTCTGCTTTAAGTATATGCCTTACAACTTTTTATCTCCATTTCTTTTTTTAAATTTCAGATTAATCTGAGGGTACAAATGTGTATGTCACATTATTTTCAATTCTAAGGTAAAGTTCAAGTCGTAGTTGAGCCCTTCACCCAGGAGCCATGCTGACACCTACACTGTGCCCTTTAGGTGAGGTCTTGCCAGTTGCCCCCTTGTTCCCCCTGCCCTCCCCCTCCTCTCCCCTCACCCTTGCTAGACTACACTTGTGTTTTTTCTTCTGTGTGGGTGTGCAGTTGTTTATATATTGGTTTCATATTTAGTACTGAGCACATGGATATTTTTTGTTCTTCATTATTTAGTATATCTCCATTTCTTCCCACTTTCTAGTTCCGTTCTACTCTACAGTGAGCCATCTATCAGAGACACATGTTCCCATTTAAGCAGCAGGATATAGCTACCCAACCAGTGACTTCATTTTTCCATCATCTTGCACTTAGTGTGGCTGTGCAACTGATTCTTGCTAATAGCTTAGTAGAAATGATGTATGACCCTTTTAGTTCAACTGGTTAGGAATTGGGTGTGACCACTGCACTTTCTCCTCCTGTCTGCTGATTTTATGTTAACGCCCAGTAAAATCTTGGTAGCCATATGTTAAAGATGGCAAAGACTTTTAGTGTACTTTTCTAAATTTCTAAGGAGCAAGATCCCTTCCCCTAGTTTTATTGTTTTAGGCTTACATGAACAAGAAATGAGCAATTATTCTGTTATGCCACTTAGATTTTAAGGTTTTTCTATTATAGCAGCTAGGATTATTACGTTAACTTATAAATACAATTGCTGTTTGAACATTTCCCTTTAAGGGATACTTATTTAGATACTTCAAACTTATTACATCCAAAATATACTGCTTTGTCTTTTGCTAAACCTGGTCTTTATTCTTTTCTCTCTTTCTGTTAACACAATATACTACTAGTCACTCAGATTAAAATCATCAGTCACTTTAACTTTTTTTTCATATCTTTCTCATCTAATTACTTCCCATTCCCTAGAAAAACCTTTCCACATATATAATTTATGTTCTTACATTTTTACACCATCTATCCTATATCAGGCTCTCGTTATCTCCTAACTGGACAATTTCCATAAGTTTATAACCCATCTTCCTATTTCATTTTTCACACTCTTTCTATGTATCCGATTAACATTCCAAACTTGGTTCTTTTACTCAGACTTCATGTAACAAAGTTCAAATTCTTTATCCAGAATCTTGCCTTCAAAATAATTTTTGTCTGATGTCATGAGGCTCCCCATGTGGTAAAATACACCGTGGAAAACAAACACACAGCGTCTTCACTGCTCTTTTGTTTTCCTGCCTCCCTTTGTTCTGTTAACATGGACTATCTGCCCCTCCTGGTAAGAATATCTGAATTCCTCCTAACTTCAGCATCCAACTAATACATTATATCTTCTTTTCTGCGATTTTCTTCATTAGTAATAAATAATGGCTTCATCTTCTGATGAAGTGTAATGAGATGGAGTGTCATATATGACACATTGGTTTTCTTATAGCTATTTATGTATTATCTCCCCCACCAGAGGAAGAGCTTCTTAATGACAATTTCAAAAACTCTTAATAGAATTTTACCTGACAGATTGCACATGAAAAAATATATATCTTTTTGCCAGCAAGTAAAAGTGAGTGCAAGCTGAAGTAAAAATCAGACCCCCAAGGGGTTACTAAATCATCGTAAGACAATATGACATATACTCCATAGTCACCAAACAATTGTTATGAAATGAGACATTATTACTTCATAATGTTCAACTAAAGTGAATCATGATTCTTGACATTTTTCAATTTAAAACAAGATGGTTCTTGGCAGTATAACATGCACCATGAAAAATAAATATATTCTTCTTAGAGGGAAAAAATGGTGATGAAATGAGTCTTTGATGTTTTTCAAGGAATGCCACATTCATTTTGATCTGCAGAAAGACAGTAATCTGAAGTCCATGTTTAGAATACTACTGTCCCCATTGTTCATGCTGTCATCTGAGAAACGAATGATCGCCCAAATATAAGGATATTGATTCGACATCACAGAAGTGTTAAGAACCTTGAACATACACAAATACATTTTTATGTGGGGAGAGTTAATCATACTTCTGTGTTAACAATTGCGCAAGCTTCTCCCCTTTAGTTTTCTGAATTACCTTTTTTATTTGACTCTTCATCTTCGCCGATACTCCTTTCCACCCATACCCACAGATGAAACTTTGAGTTAAACAACCTATCTTTGAAAACTATAAGATGTTACTCCGTATATGTATGCATTATGTGTTTTAGTTTACATAAATCATACTAATTATCTTATTCTGCTCAGTAGTTTTACTATTTAGTATTTTTCTGAGGATTTATTAATTTTATTCATGCCCCTGCTTTTATTCTTTCGACTATTTTCTAGAATTATATTTGCCTAATTTTATTCATTTTATCTCTTACGATTAGCACCTATTATTTTGCAAAGGTTGTAGGTCACATGCACGTATAGTTTTGCTAAGTACTTTCTTACTACTTTGCAGAAGGGTCGAATCATTTGATAGGCCTTCCAGCAAAACCCAGCAGCTTAATTTCATCATGCTTTCTAACATTTGGTGTTATTCAGCTTTTTCATTTTTGTCCATTTGGAAACTAGTAATTTGAAAATGGTGCTACTTAAGTATATGTTTTCATGTATGCAGCTTTTATCCACTCCATTGGATATTCTATTATTTTTGTTTGTTTTTCAGAATTCCTTTGTATAGTGTAGGTTAATACTTTGCTAGTTTTAGTCATTACAGTATTCCTATCAATCTTTAACCTTGCCTTGAACTTCGCTTATAGTATTCTTCATTGAAAAGAAATTATTCCTTATATTTTATCGAATTTATGAGTTTTGGTTTTGTTTTTCTCAATGAAATGTAATAAGATATACATATTCTTCTTAGCAAAGTATCTCAAAAATAGAAGAAAAAGTATCCAGTGTACTCAGCCCTACTATGAAACTAATTTATAGCTTTCACTTGAAAGCTATAACCCAATCATAACCTAAGAATATGGGGAAAGGGAGGGGAGAGGGAGGAGGATGGGCAGAGGGAGGGTGATTGGTGCAATTACACCTACAGTGCATCTTACAAGGGTACATATGAAACTTAACTAAATGTAGAATATAAATGTCTTAACACAATAACTAAGAAAATGCCAGGAAGGGTATGTTAACCAGTGTGATGAAAATATGTCAAATTGTATATAAAACCAGTGTATGGTGCCCCATGATCGCATTTATGTACACAGCTATGATTTAATAAAAAAATAATAATTCATATAAGTAGAATGAATCCATGTTCACGGTACACTTTGATGAGCCTTGGCAAATGCATACATCTGTGTACTCACTACCTTAAACGAAACATGGGAATTTTCCATTCCCCCCCAAATTTGCCTGTGACCTTTTACAGTCCATTTTGCCTTTGCTCCCCAGCCCTCTGCAACTAGTGATCATTTTCTGTTTTACTTCTTCTAGACGTCATATGAATGGAATTGTGCACTGTGTACGTTTTACGGTTAGCTTTGTTTACTGACCGTAGTGTTTTGAAAGAACTTAAAAGAGAAAAAATGTATAGAAACACACATTCACACATACGTGAGATACTGTGTGGCATTTCTGGTGCTCTTTATTCCTGCTTATACATCCACGTTAGTATTGGCATCATTTATTGTGAGTTCCCCATATTTCCTTTAGCATTCCTCATTCCTTTTTATTGCACAAATGCTACTGATCACTCATTTTTAAAAACAAAAATGGTTTTATTCCCACTTTATTAATGAAAGGTAGTTACACAAGCAATAGGATAATAGGCTTAAAAGCTTTTCTTCCTCTACTGTGGACGTGCCATTCTTGATGTCTTCTGGCTGCAACTGTAAATGACGCAAAACCCATTCGTCATTGATTGTGTCCTTGTTACTATTTACATGTTTCCCTTTTTCCAGCAGCTTCCAAGATTCTGTTTTTATAGTTTTCAGAAATTAATTATGAAATTCTGGAGTATGATTGTGTGTTTGTACTACCTTGGATTTGCTAAATTTCTTGGACCTGTATGTTAATATTTCTTTTTATTTCTTAATGCCAAATTTGGGAAGATTATAGCTTTTATTTCTTCAAATAGTTTTTCTTTTACTTTTTGTCTCTATTCTCCTGGGACTTCAGTGACATAATGTTGAGGCATTTGATATCATTTCACAAGTGTCTGTACCTTTATTAATTTTTCTTCAGTCTTTTTCTCCTGTGGATTAGAAACTTTATTCGTTTAATTTCGAGTCTAGCTGATTTTTTCTTTTTCCATTTTAAAACTGATTTGATCTCATCTTGTGTAATTTGCATTTCAGCTACTGTACTTTTCAGCTCTACAGTAGTTATTTCATTTTTAATAGTTTCTGTGTCTCTACTGAAATTCCCTTCTATTCATATATTGAATTGTTTTAATTTTTAATGTTTTCATGTAATTCCTTGAATGTATTTGTAATAGCTGCTTTGAATTGTTTGCCTCGTATACTTAACACCTGTGTGCATGCATAGTCAATTTCTATTAATTTGCTATACCATGAGTAAGGGTCACACTTGCTTGTTTTTATTTTTTCTTGTCCAGTAATCTTTGTTGAGAAGCAGACAATACAGAAAACATACTGTAACAACTCAAAAAGTGCTCTTCTAAAGATGATTCTCATTTTCACTGGTCTGGACTCAAACTGTGAACTGTCTCTCCTGTAAGGTTCAGCTCTTGATGTTTCTAATAATATTTTTCTTTCAGCTGGTTTTTCTTGCTATTTTCCCTCATCTTCATCCTCGTCCTCATCCTTTTCCTTTTCTTCATCTCCCTTTTTCCTAGCCTCCCAGGCTTTTGCCTGAATGTACAATTCAGCAATTAGCCAGAGGTATTATGTGCAGTTTCTACTCTGATTCCAGGGCTTTTCTAAATTCTAGGTCCTTTTCTCTAATTCTGGGTCTTTTTCCTGTACCTGTGGCATTGTTTTATTTCTCTTATTCATTCTATTCATTCTCTTATTATTGTGCATTAAGGTGACTGATTTTCAAATGTAAAAGCAGCCCTGGTGAATAGCTTAGTGTCATTATCACAGATGCGGATCTGCTCTATGTGGTTGGCCTCTCCTGCTCTCTCTCGATGTGCTGCCTTCTATCATGCCCTGATGCAGTAAGGAGGCCTTCCTCAGATGCAGTTCCTGAATTTGGACTTCCAGCCTTCAGAACCATGATGTAAACATATTTCTGTTCATTACAAATCACCAGGGTCTGATATTTTATTATAGCAGAATAAAGTGGACTTAGATAAAGCCTTTCACCAGGTATATGATTGAAAAATATTTTCTTCCAGTCTGTAGCTTATCTTTTCATTTTCTAAAAAGTATCTATTGCAAAGCAAGTTTTACATTTCAATACAGCCTGAATTATCAAGTTTTTGAAAATTTTTATGGATATTAATTTTGGTGTCATACACAACTACTTATTAATAGAGGTCTTTCAGATTTTATTATCTTCTGCTTTCTTTCTAGAAATTTTGTAGTTTTACATTTTTTTTTTTTTTTTTTGTAGAGACAGAGTCTCACTGTACCGCCCTCAGGTAGAGTGCCGTGGCATCACACGGCTCACAGCAACCTCTAACTCTTGGGCTTACGCGATTCTCTTGCCTCAGCCTCCTGAGCAGCTGGGACTACAGGTGCCCGCCACAACGCCCGGCTATTTTTTTTGTTGTTGTTGTTGCAGTTTGGCCGGGGCTGGGTTTGAACCCGCCGCCCTCGGCATATGGGGCCGGCGCCCTACTCACTGAGCCACAGGCGCCGCCCAAGTTTTACATTTTAATTTACATCTATAACAATTATGATATTTTTTTAATTATCATAAAGTATAGGTGTGGGACACTTTATTATAAAATGCGTGTTGAGGTTCAATTTTTTTTTTTTTTGGATAAGAATTCTAACTTTTCCAGTGGCAATGGTTGAGCAGACAATCCTGTATGAGTTTGCCTTTGCACTTTTTCAAAAATTTGATGACTGTCTCATAAGGATCTAGTTCTGTTTTCTGTTCTGCTTCACTAATCAATGTTTGTCCTTTCACCACCACCACACTATCTCAATTACTTTAGCTCCATAGTATGTCTTACGGGGAGTGTGAGTCTTCTAATTTTGTTCTTCTTCAGGATTGTTTAGTCCATTTTTTTGTCTTTTCATATGAATTTTAGAGTTAGCTTGATAAAATATACAATAAAGCTTTCATAATTTTGACTGTGATTGCATTGAATTTGTACTTTTTTTTTTTTTTTCCTTTTGGTTTTGGCCGGGGCTAGGTTTGAACCCGCCACCTCCGGCATTTGGGACCGGCGCCCTACTCCTTGAGCCACAGGCGCCGCCCTGAATTTGTACTTTTAATATGGGCAGAATTTATATCTTAATATTGAATCCTGTAATTCATGTACGTGTTTTACACATTTATTTGGTTAGATCTTTTTTGATGTCTTTCATTAATGCTTTGTTTTAATGTTTGTTGTGCACTTGAAAAAAATGTGCATTTTGCTATTGTTGGGTGGATTATTTTACAAATGTCTATTTGATCAAGATAGTTTCATAATATTTTTCAAGTTATAAATATGCTCAAAGTTTCACTGCATAATATTTTTATCAATTTCTGAGTGTTGAATATTGCTATTTCCTACCACAATTGTGGATTTTTCAGTTTTGCTCATCACATCTATCAGTCTTTGACTCATATATTTTGAAATTATTTTGTTATGTTTATGTAAATTTAGAATCCTTTTATCTTCTTGGAGAATTGACTCTTTAATGCTTATGTAATACAGGCAGTCCTCAAGTTACAAACCATCTGACAGACATACAACTTACACCTATGAACCAAAGCTAGTACAGATAATAGGTAAATATGAGTGTTCCAACTTACATTACAATTTCTACTTAAGAAAAAACCTATAGAAACTATCTCATTTGTAATCCAGAGACTGCCTGTATGTATACCAGATAATTTTCACTGCTCTGAAGACTACTTTGTTTGAAATTAATAATACTATAAAGGTTTTCTTTTAATTCTTATTTTCATGGTATACAAGAAATACTTGGTATATATTTCTTTATTATTTTAGTTTTAGAGTAGCTAGGATTTTATATTTAAAATGGATTTCTTATAGGCAACATAATAGTTTGCTCTTCTTAATTACTTTTTAGACATGAGGTCTTGCTGTGTTGGTTAGGCTGAGCTTATACTCTTGTGCTCATGTAATCTTTCCTCATCAGCCTCCCGAGTAACTGGGACTACTGGCACATACCACTGTACCTAGTGGATTACTTTGTTTTATCCACTTTGACAATTTCTGACATATAACTGCTTTGTTTAAACCATTTATATATTTCAAATGATTTCTATATTTAAGTTATACTTAAATTTTGTGATATTTCAAGTTATTTTTTAAAATTATATTTAAATAAAGTGTTCATAATAAAATTTACTATTTACTTTTGTGCATATCAATGCTAATATTTATTGAATTCAACTAAAAGGTAGAGCACTGACTCGCTTCAGACTCCCACAATAGTATTATGGGCCTGTGGCCAGGGGAAACAAAACCCTTCTCTTGTAGCCTGCTCTGGCAAGAAGCGGTAGCTGGGCAGTTCACTTGAGACTCAGTTCACAGCAGCCAGCTTCAGGATGGTTGTCACCATCCTAACTCTGTGCTGGGAAGCCTATTTTATTTTCCCTGCCCTTTCCCAGCAAGGCAGGGACTCCAGCTGTAAACTCAGTCAGAGGCAGGGCACTGTCCAGTGTCAGACTCACAAAATGGTGCCTTGGATCTGTGACGGGAAAGATTGGGGCCCTACCCTGGCAGGTGGCATGGCAACAATCTGTGGAAAATGTTGTCCACATGTGTCTCGGTCTCATCTGAAGCCCACAGAAGGGCAGTGGAGATTTTCCCAGGGCCCCATGGGAGCATGTGTGCTCTGCCATCTCTCCTCAGAGCCATGTATTGGCTGCATGCTCGCCCACAGTTCTCTAGCACCTAGGCCCCTAGATTCACCCTCTCAGCTCAAGCTGCCCCTGCACTAGTAGGCTCTGATGTCTGTGAGATCTCATGAGTTTCCATCCTAGAGCAATGTCTCTGTGCAGTCTTTAAGCAGCTGCTCTGAGGCCTGCATGGGTTGGGGGGTTCTCTTAGAGCCAAAATTGTAAGAGCTTGTCTCAGACAGTGGACTCTTGGGGATTTCTCTTTTAGTGTTTTACCAGTCCAGGAGCCTCTCTTGACTGTTAGCCAGCCCGTGGCCAGGAAGTTGCCTTAAACCTTCTCTTTATCCACTTTTGGTGCTTCCCATTGTTTCCCTGGTGAATCCTACTGATCTCTCCTAGATGATCCGTGGGAAATGTGAGAATATACCTACTCTTCTGGTTCTTCTTTGTGGAAGAGGCACATACTAGCTGGATCTAGTTGGCTATCTTGATTCTGTCTCCTGAAGTGATTCTTTATATAGTTGGATTAAAATCTGTTTTCATGCTCCTTTTATGTTTTTACCTTTGTCTTACTTTACCTTTTATTATTTTCTCTTTTTCCCCCAATCTGTCTCTGTTTTTGTCTTGTTTTAAAATAATCTGGATAGAGTTGAAACATAGTCTTCTTAGTAAAGTATCAGAAGAAAGGAAAGCAAGTATCCAATGTACTCGATACTAATATGAAACTAGTAGATGATCTGGGGGAGGGGGAAGCAGGGACCAGGAAGAGGAGAGGTGGGAGAGAGATTCGTGTGCTCCCACTTAACGGGCACAATGTGAGGGTATATAGCACACTTCTCGGGTGTGGGACAATACTACAAGAGGAATTCTACCTAAAAAAATGCAAACATTGTAACCTACTTCTTTGTACTCTCTCATTAACCTGAAATAAAAAAAATAAAAAATATGAATAATTTTTTAGTGGTTATACTAGTATTTACATATTTATTTTAAAATAATCTGTCTGCCTTCAAATACAGCTTGTTGCTTTATGTATGGTACTGGGGGTATTATAATAATATGTTGCCAATATCTCTTTTAATCCCTTGTGTCATTTTTATCATGTACTTCCCTGTGTATACACTTTTGAACATATATCAAATTATTACTATCATTTATCTTTTAAAGAAAATAAGAACATAAAGATATTATTTTACCTTTTTTACTGCATTTCTGATACTTTTCTTTTTGGTGGAGAGGTATAGATCCAAGATTCTGACTGATACCATATTTATTATACTTTGAAAGCTTCTTTAACATTTCTGTAGAGAACTATTGACCATAAATTTCTTTAGTTTCTATTAGATTGAGAATGTCTCTTTCTCCCTCCTTCATGTTTGAAGGATATTTTTGCCTGGCATACATTCCTTGGTTGACATTTTTTATTGATTTTGTTTTCTTTTAAACTTTAAAGATGAGCTTTATTTTCTTCTGGCTTTCCTAGCTTCTAATAGGAAATGTACTGTTATTCATGTTCTTCTATAGGTAAGGTGTTTTACTTGGTTCCTCTCTGAGCTATTTTCAAGATTTTCTCTTTTTCTTTTTTGTTTAGCAGTTTGTAGAGGTGCTTTTTTTTTTATTTCTCTTGATTGGTGTCCTTCATGGTTTTTTATTTACAATTTGATGTTTTTCACTACTTTTGAAAATTTCTCAGCCTTTATTTTTTCAAAAATTTTTCCCACTTCCTTCTCACTTTCTTCTTCAGGGAGTCTAATTACACATATGCTCGTTATTCTGATACTGTCTCGTAGCTCTTATGTACTGTGTTCTGTTGTTTTACTTTTCTTTTTCTTTTCCAATTCTTTTTTTTTTTTTTTTTTGTAGAGACAGAGTCTCACTGTACCGCCCTCGGTAGAGTGCCGTGGCATCACACAGCTCACAGCAACCTCTAACTCTTGGGCTTACGCGATTCTCTTGCCTCAGCCTCCCGAGCAGCTGGGACTACAGGCGCCCGCCACAACGCCCGGCTATTTTTGGTTGCAGTTTGGCCAGGGCTGGGCTTGAACCCGCCACCCTCGGCATATGGGGCCGGCGCCCCACTCACCGAGCCACAGGCGCTGCCCTTCTTTTCCAATTCTTTATCCTCTTGACCTTTTAGTTAAGGAAATGTCTGTTGACCTGTGTTCTACCTGTTCTACCTCACAATGTACTTTTTGTTCATTTGTTTGTTTGTTTTTTTGGTTGTTTCAAGTACAGTTATAGCTGGTGAAGGATTTTCTTGTTTTTCATGGTGTTTCTGATTCTTAGCATTTCTTTTTTTTTTTTTTATTTTATTTTTTTTTTTTTTATTGTTGGGGATTCATTGAGGGTACAATAAGCCAGTTACACTGATTGCAATTGTTAGGTAAAGTCCCTCTTGCAATCATGTCTTGCCCCCATAAAATGTGACACACACTAAGGCCCCACCCACCTCCCTCCATCCCTCTTTCTGCTCCCCCCCCCATAACCTTAATTGTCATTAATTGTCCTCATGTCAAGATTGAGTACATAGGATTCATGCTTCTCCATTCTTGTGATGCTTTACTAAGAATAATGTCTTCCACTTCCATCCAGGTTAATACGAAGGATGTAAAGTCTCCATTTTTTTTAATGGCTGAATAGTATTCCATGGTATACATATACCACAGCTTGTTAATCCATTCCTGGGTTGGTGGGCATTTAGGCTGTTTCCACATTTTGGCAATGGTAAATTGAGCTGCAATAAACAGTCTAGTACAAGTGTCCTTATGATAAAAGGATTTTTTTCCTTCTGGGTAGATGCCCAGTAATGGGATTGCAGGATCGAATGGGAGGTCTAGGTTGAGTGCTTTGAGGTTTCTCCATACTTCCTTCCAGAAAGGTTGTACTAGTTTGCAGTCCCACCAGCAGTGTAAAAGTGTTCCCTTCTCTCCACATCCACGCCAGCATCTGCAGTTTTGAGATTTTGTGATGTGGGCCATTCTCACTGGGGTTAGATGATATCTCAGGGTTGTTTTGATTTGCATTTCTCTGATATATAGAGATGATGAACATTTTTTCATGTGTTTGTTAGCCATTCGTCTGTCGTCTTTAGAGAAAGTTCTATTCATGTCTCTTGCCCATTGATATAAGGGATTGTTGGCTTTTTTCATGTGGATTAATTTGAGTTCTCTATAGATCCTGGTTATCAAGCTTTTGTCTGATTGAAAATATGCAAATATCCTTTCCCATTGTGTAGGTTGTCTCTTTGCTTTGGTTATTGTCTCCTTAGCTGTACAGAAGCTTTTCAGTTTAATGAAGTCCCATTTGTTTATTTTTGTTGTTGTTGCCATTGTCATGGCAGTCTTCTTCATGAAGTCTTCCCCCAGGCCAATATCTTCCAGTGTTTTTCCTATGCTTTCTTTGAGGATTTTTATTGTTTCATGCCTTAAATTTAAGTCCTTTATCCATCTTGAATCAATTTTTGTGAGTGGGGAAAGGTGTGGGTCCAGTTTCAGTCTTTTACATGTAGACATCCAGTTCTCCCAACACCATTTATTGAATAGGGAGTCTTTCCCCCAAGGTAAGTTCTTGTTTGGTTTATCAAAGATTAGGTGGTTGTAAGATGTTAGTTTCATTTCTTGGTGTTCAATTCGATTCCAAGTGTCTATGTCTCTGTTTTTGTGCCAGTACCATGCTGTCTTGACCACTATGGCTTTGTAGTACAGACTAAAATCTGGTATGCTGATGCCCCCAGCTTTATTTTTGTTACTAAGAACTGCCTTAGCTATACGGGGTTTTTTCCGGTTCCATACAAAACGCAGAATCATTTTTTCCAAATCTTGAAAGTACAATGTAGGTACTTTGATAGGAATGGCATTGAATAGGTAGATTGCTTTGGGAAGTATAGACATTTTAACAATGTTGATTCTTCCCATCCATGAGCATGGTATGTTCTTCCATTTGTTAATATCCTCTGCTATTTCCTTTCTGAGGATTTCATAGTTTTCTTTATAGAGGTCCTTCACCTCCTTCGTTAGGTATATTCCTAGGTATTTCATTTTCTTTGAAACTATGGTGAAGGGAGTTGTGTCCTTAATTAGCTTCTCATCTTGACTGTTATTGGTGTATACAAAGGCTACTGACTTGTGGACATTGATTTTATATCCTGAAACATTACTGTATTTTCTGATGACTTCTAGGAGTCTTGTGGTTGACTCTTTGGGGTTCTCTAAGTATAAGATCATGTCGTCAGCAAAGAGGGAGAGTTTGACCTCCTCTGCTCCCATTTGGATTCCCTTTATTTCCTTGTCTTGCCTAATTGTATTGGCTAGAACTTCCAGCACTATGTTGAATAGTAAAGGTGACAGAGGACAACCTTGTCTGGTTCCAGTTCTAAGAGGAAAAGCTTTGAGTTTTACTCCATTCAGTAAAATATTGGCTGTGGGTTTGTCATAGATAGCTTCAATCAGTTTTAGAAATGTGCCAGCTATGCCTATACTCTTCAGTGTTCTAATTAGAAAAGGATGCTGGATTTTATCAAATGCTTTTTCTGCATCTATTGAGAGGATCATGTGATCTTTATTTTTGCCTCTGTTAATATGGTGGATAACGTTTATGGACTTGCGTATGTTAAACCAGCCTTGCATCCCTGGGATGAAGCCTACTTGATCATGATGAATGACTTTTTTGATGATAAGCTGTAATCTATTGGCTAGGATTTTGTTGAGAATTTTTCCATCTATATTCATGAGTGAGATTGGTCTGAAATTCTCCTTTTTGCTTGGGTCTTTTCCTGGTTTTGGTATCAGGGTGATGTTTGCTTCATAGAATGTGTTGGGGAAGATTCCTTCTTCCTCAATTTTTTGGAATAATTTCTGCAGTACAGGAATAAGCTCTTCCTTGAAGGTTTGATAGAATTCTGGAGTGAAGCCATCTGGACCAGGGCATTTTTTAGTTGGAAGCTTTTTTATTGTTTCTTTGATCTCAGTGCTTGAAATTGGTCTGTTCAGGAGGTCTATTTCTTCCTGGCTAAGTCTAGGGAGAGGGTGTGATTCCAAATATTGATCCATTTCCTTCACCTTGTCAAATTTCTGGGCATAGAGTTTCTGGTAGTATTCAGAGATGATCTCTTGTATCTCTGTGGGATCAGTTGTTATTTCCCCTTTATCGTTTCTGATTGAGGTTATTAGAGATTTTACTTTTCTATTTCTAGTTAGTCTGGCCAATGGTTTATCTATTTTATTTATTTTTTCAAAAAACCAACTCCTTGTTTCATTAATTTTCTGAATGATTCTTTTGTTTTCAATTTCATTGATCTCTGATTTGATTTTGGAGATTTCTTTTCTTCTACTGGGTTTAGGCTTAGATTGTTCTTCTTTTTCCAATTCCATAAGATCTCTTGTGAGATTGTTGATGTGCTCTCTTTCTGTTTTTCGAATGTAGGCATCTAAAGCGATGAATTTTCCTCTCAAAACTGCTTTTGCAGTATCCCACAGGTTTTGGTAGCTTGTGTCTTCATTGTTGTTATGCTCAAGGAAGTTAATGATTTCCTGTTTTATTTCTTCCTTCACCCATCTGTTATTCAACAGAAGATTGTTTAATTTCCATGCCTTTGGGTGGGGTTGAGCATTTTTGTTAGAGTTGAGTTCCATCTTTAGTGCCTTATGGTCTGAAAAGATACAAGGTAAAATTTCAATTCTTTTGATTCTGTTGATATTTGTTTTGTGTCCCAGGATATGATCAATTTTGGAGAATGTTCCATGGGGTGATGAGAAGAATGTATATTCTTTATCTTTGGGGTGGAGTGTTCTATATACGTCTATCAAGCATAGTTGGTCTAGGGTCTCATTTAAATCTCTTACATCTTTGTTTAATTTCTGTTTAGAGGATCTGTCTAGCTCTGTAAGAGGTGTGTTAAAGTCCCCTGTTATGATGGTATTATCAGATATCATATTGTTCAGACTGAGTAAGGTCTGCTTCAAGAATCTGGGAGCATTTAAATTGGGTGCATAAATATTTAGAATTGAAATGTCTTCTTGTTGTAGTTTTCCCTTGACCAATATAAAGTGACCATCTTTGTCTTTTTTGACTTTAGTTGCTTTAAATCCACATGTATCTGAAAATAAGATTGCAACTCCTCTTTTCTTCTGAATTCCATTTGCCTGAAAAATTGTCTTCCAAACCTTGACTCGGAGCTTTAATTTGTCTTTTGAAGCCAGGTGTGTTTCTTGCAGACAGCAAATGGATGGCTTGTGTTTTTTAATCCAGTCAGCCAATCTATGTCTCTTCAGTGGGGAATTCAAGCCATTAACATTTATTGAGATAATGGATAAGTGTGGTAGTATTCTATTCGTCTTATTTGGTGAGAGTCCATTGCTTAGTTTTATCTTTTGCATCAGTGTGGAGGTTAGGTTCTGTCCTTTGATTTCTGAGTTCTTACTTTGCTGCTGATCCATTGTGGTGGTCAGTGTGCAGAACAGGTTGAAGTATTTCCTGTAGAGCTGGTCTTGTTGTGGCGAATTTCCTCAATGTTTGTATATCCGTAAATGATTTGATTTCTCCGTCAATTTTGAAGCTTAGCTTAGCAGGGTACAGAATTCTGGGCTGAAAATTGTTCTGTTTAAGTAGATTAAAGGTAGATGTCCATTGTCTTCTTGCTTGGAAAGTTTCATTAGAGAAGTCTGTGGTAACTCTGATGGATTTGCCCCTGTAGGTCAACTGGCGCTTACTCCTGGCAGCTTGCAGAATCTTTTCTTTTGTCTTGACTTTGGACAGGTTCATCACAATGTGTCTTGGAGAAGCTCGGTTAGAGTTGAGGCGACCCGGGGTCCGATATCCCTCTGAAAGCAGTGTGTCAGAATCTTTGGTGATGTTTGGGAAATTTTCTTTTATAATATTCTCTAGTATGGCTTCCATTCCTCTGGGGCATTCTTCTTCCCCTTCTGGAATTCCTATAACTCGTATGTTGGAACGCTTCGTAAAGTCCCATAATTCTGACAGTGAACGTTCTGCTTTCTCTCTCTTCTTTTCTGCCTCTTTTACTGTCTGAGTTATCTCAAGAACTTTGTCTTCTACCTCTGAAATTCTTTCTTCTGCATGGTCTAACCTGTTGCTGATACTTTCCATTGCATCTTTAAGTTCCCTAATTGACTGTTTCAGTTCCTTCAGGTCTGCTATATCCTTTTTATATTCTTCATATCGTTCATCTCTTATTTGATTCTGTTTTTGGATTTCCTTTTGGTTATTTTCCACTTTATTAGCAATTTCCTTCATTGTTTCCATCATTTCTTTCATTGTTTTCAACATGTGTATTCTAAATTCCCTTTCTGTCATTCCTAACATTTCTGTATAGGTGGAATCCTCTGCAGTAGCTACCTCATGGTCCCTTGGTGGGGTTGTTCTAGACTGGTTCTTCATGTTGCCTGGAGTTTTCTGCTGATTCTTCCTCATGAGTGATTTCTTTTATCTGTTTGCTTGCCCTAATTTTCCTTTCACTTCCTCTTGCTCTTTAAGTTCTTGTGCCTGTGGACTAAAGGTTACAGGACCAGAAGGGTGAGAAGGTTGAAGAGCAAAAAAAAAGGGGATGAAAGAAAGGAGGACCGAGTGATAAGAAAAAAAGAAAGATAGAGAAAGGAGAGGGGGTGGGTATAAGGAATATTGACAAAAAGAAGAGAGGCACAGAAAGAGGGAGACAGGGCAATATAGGTGTACAGTAGGGTACTTTGACACAACCTTAAAAAACCCCACCTTCTGGGGGTGCCCAGTTGCGTGGTTCCCTTGAGGTCAGCAGCTCTTTGCTAACCTGATCAGACACAGTACCCCACCTCCACCAAGTAGAGAGGAAAGACAAAAATGCTATAAATCAAACCAAAAGAAGCAAACAGAAAACTTTACAGGGATAAAATTGGGTGAAAAACCAAATTATATCGGTAGAAACACTAGCAAAAATGAAGTTGAAGTTATTAAAAAAAGCAGCAATGGGAAATTATAATTAAACTAGGAAAATTGAGAAAGAAAAAGGGATCTGTGTGGAAAAGATTGAAATTAAAAAAACAAAAGAATATCAGCAACGTTAAAATAAACAAACAAAAAAAACAACCAAGCAAAAAAAGAAAGAAAAAAATACACAACCAAAAACAAAACAGTTTGTATATGTTATTGAATATTGTCTGGGCAACACGTGGTCTTCTGGGGTATGAGATGTTAGTCACAGTTCAGATACGACTGGAGGCTGCTGATTACTCAAACCCCAGCAGGTAGACACCCTGAATCTCTCTTCAGCCTACTTAAAAGGCACTTCGAACTTGTAAACTTGTTGAGCAGAAGCTTTCCCAGCTTTCTTGCTGGAATCGCTGCTGAAGTGGCTATCCACTTACCCAGTGTGCCAAAACCGGTCTCACTCTGCCCCTGAGGGTTAGGGCTGCAAGGCGGCTCAGACCCCACCCTTAGGCTACTTGGTTGCTGGGTTACCAGCTCCCACCCGTTTCTAGCTCTGTGACCCTGAGGGCGGAGCTTGCCGGGGCAGATTGCTGACAATGGATCCGTGTGACCCACCGCCAAACACTATTAGCTCCGTCTGGCTCAGCGGCTCAGACTGGGGCCCTAGACAACGGCCAAAGTTCTCGCACTCCCGCTCAGGCCTTCCCCAAGGCAGTTCAACTCAGTGCCAAGTCCAAGGACATCAAAACAGTTCACAGGTAAGGCCTTTCTGGTTTGCAGTCTCGCTGCTACTGAACTTACAGTTGTGGGCGGGTTTAGACGGATTGAACACACGCGACCACTTGCCGGTTTTCCACGGATTTAGTCCTCCTCTTGGGGTCCAGAAGTCTCTCGCTGACTCCCTGTATCCTCATAGGAGTGATGATAGGCAGTTCCCACCAGCCAGAGATGCCTGGAGTCCTAACTCCCCAGACTCACGGTGCCCAGATGCAAGGAAGCTGTTACTCGGCTGCCATCTTGCTCCGCCTCCGATTCTTAGCATTTCTATATCACTGCAGAGATGCTTATCTGATCTTATATATATATTTTTTTTATTATATTAATTTTAGAGGATTTTTTTTTGTTTGTTTGTTTTTGTCTTGAGATAAGAGTCTCTCTCTGTTACCCAAGCTAAAGTGCCATGGTGCTGTGGGGTCAGCCTACCTCACAGCAACTTCATACACCTGGGTTCAAAGCTATCCTCCTGCCTCACCTCCTAAATAGCTGGGACTACAAGTGGCCACCACAGTGTCCGGCTACTTTTCTCTGTTTTTCCTAGAGACAAGGTCTTACTCTGGCTCAGGCTGGTCTCAAACTCTGAGCACAAGAGATCATACTGCCTTGGCCTCCCAGAGTACTGGGCTTACAGGTGTGGGTCACCATGGCCAGACAGTTGTGGTTATTTTAAATTCATCTATGTTATATCTGAATCTGGTTTTAATGATTGTTTTGTCTCTTTAGACTTTTATTTCCCTTTCCTTGCCTTTTGTATGCCTTATGAATATTTTTCTTCAAAGCCTAATATGCTGTAGAGGCCAATAGATACTGAAATTTTGCATTTTTAATATCCATAGATGAGCACAAATCTCCTTCTACCAAGCTTGCAGTATGCAGTTTATCTATTCAAGAATTGTGAAGCTTAGGGGAACTGGTAATTTGCTGATATTTTAGTTAAGTCTCACTTTTAGGCTAGCACTATAAACGTGGTTCTTTATGGTGTGGCCTTCGGTTTGTCCCGCTCCTTCTTCCAGATATAATTCGCAGAATAGCATACATTCTTCTTTCACTCCAGAGGTAGGGGGTTATTTTCTTTAATCCCATCCCCTTCTACCAGCTTCAATATCTTTCTACCCATGTCTGAAGCTTTAGTTTCGTTGCCCTTGTCACTGTATCTTAAGGCTTTTGTTCCTTAGGCATGATAAGGTATGTGTTCTGCGTGGAGTTAAATATTGATTATAGTTCTTTTCTCTAGTTTAGTGGGTTTCCACCAGTTCATTCAGGCCGTGGTTTGTTGTTTTTTGTCTTACTTTTGCTTTTAACCTTCTCCCTGCAGATCCTGGCCTTTGTTCTAAATAGGATAGTGGTGATGTGTCTGGATGGAATTTCAGAGTGGCTGCTGCTTTTCTGTCCCAGATTCTTGGTGGAATCATTTTTTAGGATTTTCATGGATTTTTAAAGTTAGCATATGGTGGGTTTCCTAGAGCAAAAGCCCATAACACGTGGAGCACACCTATGCCTGTAGGTACTCAAGGTCTAGGCTTTAGAGAATTTATTTCCAGTTGAATCTTTTCTACCAGCTTTAATGGGATGTTAGATTATATGTACCAGGTAAAGAAATACTATTTCTGTTTCTCCCAGTAGGCATCTCTTTCTTGCCAGACTTAGAGCCATGGTTTATATTGAGACTTTAGTTTTCTGATGGGTTTAACAAAATAGTTTTCAATTTGTCTTGTTTTGTTTTTGTATCTAAAGGTTGGAATGAGGCTTTTCTAGCTCTTTTCATCTCTGAACTGTTGTTTTTGATATATTGGCACATTCAGTTACCTAATCATTTATGCTTGCCTTCATGAATATTCTTCTTATCCAGTTTTGGAATCTAGGTTATACTGTGCCCATGAAATAAATTGGACAGTATCATAAAAAGAATTTATAAGATATTATCTGTTCTTTGAAAATTTGATGTAATTATAAAAATCTATAATCTTTTTTATTTTTTTTAAGGGAAGGTAATTTTTATTAAATTTGTTTAATTTTTTTATCTAGTTAATTTTTCTATTTTTATACCAATTTAACATGGTACTGTTGTTTTCCTGCCTATGGTAATGAATGGGCAAACATCCATCCTGTTATATGAAGGAGGGAAAAGTACACAGATACTTCCTTACACTCTGCCCCAGACTCCTCTCTACATCTGTTCCCTCTCTACATTATCTTTTATCTCCTTAATGTTTCTCAAGATTTTATTCTGTATTTTGGGCTCTTTTAGTTATATTTTCTCACTTCGAAGGCATTGGCCAGGCTGGTTTTGGGGAAAAGATCTAGTTCACGTTTGTTGTCTCTTCTCAAGAAATAGGTCCTCTATTTTCTATCGAAAACAGTCGAATGACTTGAGTACCTAAATAATATTAAACACTTGGCAGCTATTTTGACAATGTAGGAGACACATGACATGATTTGTGTTTCCTGGGCTTGGGTTATATTTGTATTGTGGTTAATCAGCAGAGACTCCTTAACATTCCATTGTAATCCTTAGTGTTTGGCATTTGATTATAAATATTTGTGACAATGATTATTATTCAACTTATGCATTTGAATAACACTTTAGAGTTTATACTGTTTTCACTATTTATCCTAATTGTTTCTTCTTCCTAATGTCATCCACATGCTGAATTTTAGGGAATTTGATGGCCAGAGGGATTAAATGATCCATTAATATAAAACATAAACAGTACAGGGCGGCATCTGTAGCTCAAAGGAGTAGGGCGCCGGCCCCATACACCGGAGGTGTGGGTTCAAACCCAGCCTCAGCCAAAAACTGCAAAAAACCCCCAAAACAACAACAACAAACAACCTAAACAGTACAGTTCCCTCACATTCCAGATCTACTTATCATATTGTTAAACACAGTGCTGTATGGGATCAATGCTTCTTTGCATATTATATAGTGCACTAAGTTTTGTTAGTTCAATTCAAGTGTAAACTATAACACGTAGAGTCAGATATATTTAAGGTTAGTTTGGGATTCTCTGAAAACTTGAAAGAATGTTCCTGCCAAATAGAGGTCAATGTTTTCTTCTGGAATAGTAATTGCACTCAAAAGGAATTATCTATGCTACCTAACAATATTTTCTTTGCTGAGAGTGACTGAATTCTCCTTGGTACATTTTTCAAAGTGATTCTCCTGGCTTTTACCTCATGATTTCCATGATTTATCTGATTGAATTTATATGACACCTTGTTAAAATAATTAATTGAAAATGCATATATGAGTTGAATTCAGAGCAAATGATCTTCAACTAAAACAACTAGATATGAAACTCAGAAGTGATTTTTAAAGAAGCAAGTTCAGCATAGGGCAGTGGATCTAACTTTAGTATGTATACAGCCCACTTGAACAATGAGTTAAAATTTAGATTCCCAGGCTTTGGCTGTAGTAATTCCGGTTGACTTTTTGTGATTGGTGATTGAATCTAAATTTTTAACTCTTGCTTTAGGTAAGAGTACTTATTGAGAAACATTGTCTAACTGCTATAATATCTTGATTAAAAGCAAGACTTCAGATTAAAAGGAAGGTTACTTTGGTCTGAATGCTTAGCACATCGGTTTTGAAGAAGAGAAGCAATTGCTTATTGGAATGAGGGCAATTGATTGAGAAGTTTGGATATCTCCCCAAACATTATAAATCCTTATTTGAGAGTAGATTTGGATTCCCTGCCACCAATCTGCTTTGCTTTAACATTTAACCATGGTTTGTAATTTGTATCTTTTTGTTTCTTTTACTGATTTCCCTACTTCTGGACTGAAAACTCCCTAAACACAGACTGTTAGTTTGCTACTCTGCCTTCATCCCTTAGTATGGTATCCCTTTCTACACATCTGTAGAAAGAATGAATGGGATGGGACCCTGAAGTTGTACAATAGGGTTTTTGATGAATGAGCATGAACTGAGTTGTTCTCCAAATCAAATTTTACACTCACTTTATAAACTTTTCTGTGAGAAGTGGTTATTTAATAATCCCTGTAATACAAAAAGAAAAACCTATTACTCATCAGCCAATAGATGCTAATATGATTTTTTTAAAAAAAGGTTTTGTTTTAAAAGGGGCAAAATTTAAGGTGTATGTGAATATGCCAAAGTGCTCTGAAAACATTTTATACATTCATTCAGTCATTCATTCAAAAATAATTATTGAGTTCTTACAAATATAAAGCAACAGATATACTGAAATATGTAGAAGGAATGGTCTCTTTATTCTTGAGTCTTACAGTATTGCAGAAAGAAACAGCAAATAAGTCATCCAAACAAAGCATGTGCCATTTGCAATGTTGGCGTGTCTGAAGTGGTTAGCACAGAACAGAGGCTCTGCCTTTGTGAAACAGACAAAAACAGACAAAACTGACGTGCCATCCGTTAGTTGTTGCATAGAGATTATTACTCGTGTGAGCTATGCCAGAGAACTCCTACCATAGTAACGAGCACATTCCTGTTTACTTGTTTTTTTTTGTTACACTGAGAAATACATGAGGTCCAGGAGTCTGTCTTCTGTGCTCATGTATTCTTTACAAAGTTTCCTGCTCTACTCCGAACAGTCGTCTTTCAATAAAAGACATTGACAGACTGATCCTTCCCATATTATGCTGGATGTGCAATAGATTAATAAGATAGCAAATCAATCAAGGCCACTGACATTGACATATTGACAGTTGATAGAATTCTTCCGTGTAGCCCCTTTCATTTGTCTAACCATTCTAGATGTTTCATTTGTCTAACCATTCTGGATGTTTTCTAACAGTACATCTTGGTGCAGATGCCCATGTACTTACCCTTTGTAATATGCATAACAAGACTCACTGGAAGCCTCTGCATAGTATTTTGAGCAAAAATTTCTTTTGAATTTTGAATGTTCCTGAAATTTAAATTTCTAATCAGTTCCTTTTCTGTGTTCTGCTGAGAAATGCGTAGGTTCAAAGATTTATTCAAACATCTCATATACAAAGCAAGTTCTGAAGCTGGGGGACAAACATGTTTGAAGAGGGTCTCAGTAGGGTGACCCTCCAACTCTCTGCAATAACAAAACTCTAATCTACTGAGATGATTAGGGACTCTGGTCCCTTTCAGCTGCCCCAATTTGAAGTTTTATTTCCATCTCCTAGCTTTCTTTAAATTTCATTAAGCCTGACTCTGCAACCAGATTATAAGCCTCTTCAGGCTACATTTGCTTTAATTTTATCATGTTTCCTCAAAGGAGAAACTATTTGAGAAAGTTTGATTTACTTTGTGACCTAGGATTATTCCTTGATTATGTAATTATTCAGAATTTTGGAGTCTATGATTAGATAATAAATTAAACATGTCCAGTTAAGGAATTTTCAGATTGAAGTAAAGAGTACAGTTAACTGTGCTAATAGTCAGGTAATACTTGAGTTTATTCAACATGTTACAGTAGAGAAGACTTAAACTTGGAAGGGGTGATTGGCTGAATAGTGAACCCTGGCTTAGCTGTTGCTGTTGATTTGTGGGGACACTTAAATCCTCAAAGCCTCAATTTCCTCATCCATAGAAAGGGAATAATGATTGTACCTATATCACAAATTGTTGTTAAAACAGAATAAAGTGATTTAGGGAAATCATTTAGCACAATGCCTGACTCAGTTAACAGTTAATAACTTTCAGTTCATTTCTAATTCTTCCTGTTGTCCTTTCATACTCAAATCAAACCAGGTGGTCTCTAGCAAAGAACAGTAACAGGTCATTAGGTAACCACTTAATTTGAATAATTGAGATTTAAAATTCACTTGTTTCCCTTCAATTATGGCTTTATTCTATTTCTTCTTATCTATCACTTAAAAAAATTTTTCTTACTTTGTCGCATGAGCAGCTGCCAGAAAGCACTGAGCTAAGACTGAATCGCTCTTTTTCTTAGTACAGTAAGTCTGAAAGGCAAAATGAAGCAAAATACTAACCCTTATCACCCCCTTTAAAAGGCATATTCTGGGGCCTTCTGCATAGAATCTCAATCAGGAGGTGGTTGATAGTATAGCAACTAGTTATTACATGGATGTCTCTCACATAGGGCTAGTTCTAGACCATGCACAGGCTGGATTACAGTCTTAACAAATACATGAGATACGTAATATTCTGCTTTAAGTGAATCCTAATAGACGTTATTTTTTTATTATTATTATTTGCACCAGATTATTTTTCTACCTGTGGAAAACCATCCTAATGCAAAATATTTTGAAATTAAATAATATGTTTAGCATTTACCTAAGTTCCTGTTAGGTATAAAGTATTTTGCTATTTTTTGTAGAGGATTGATTTCATGGCAATTAAAATGGAGTAACAGATATGATAACTTTAAAATAATTATAATAAAGACTAGATCATTTAAAGAGCTTTTAGTAAAGCACCATGAGAATTCAAAAAAGAACATGATTACTCCAGTGTAGGTTTAAGGAAGGACAGATTTTGAAACATGGTGGCATTTCCCTGGCCATTTGAGTATGAAAATACAGAAAGAGAAATTTAAAAAAGAAGGAGCCTTCCAGGCAGAGAGTACAGCGAAAGTACAGGACTGGAGACCAGAAAAGATGAAGTGTGTATTAATGATGGAAAGTCAATAAAATTGAAATTTTATTTTATTTTTCTTTTTTGTAGCCTTGTAGAAAGTCAGCCATTAGTGTTGTGTTTTTTCCCTTTCATTTAAAAAGGAAAAGCAATGCATATTATCATTTTACTTCTGCAAGAACATTAACATAAACATATTCATGTAGGATATTAAGATATAGACACTTGTTACCATAGATATAAGTAAAAGTAGAAAGATTACAAGAACATATTAAGAACCGGTACATTAAGAACCAGTGTAAATACATTCAATATACGATAGCAGGAGAGAGATACGATAAATATGCAATCAACACACTGAAATTGGCATAAATGTATTTATGATCTATGTACAAAAGACTGAATAAAAAAATATGCAATAGCAAAAAGACTGGATTTCTAACCAAGCAAGTATTTCCTCTAAGGCACATTACAAGGGTACAGACAGTATCTCTGAGATTATGTGTGTGTCCATATTTATTAAGTATTTATATTCTACCAATAATTAGGAAGATAATGGACTAAGAAAATTGCATGGATCTTGGGTAATCAAACTATGAAGATAGTCAAGGTAAATTCTAGTAAAGGGTTTGTATCTTTCCTTCTCTTTAAATACTTAGAGGTACTCAAAGTTGTGTAAAGGCATCCATTTTGTTTTTTTATTTTTTAAAGCAACATCTAATAGAAGCGGAAAGTAGTAACAATATTTCCGAGATCACATTGATCTGTGAAAATCCACAAAGTGGATGAAAGTAGGGAAAGGGCATATTGTGAGAAGATAAATAAAGGACCAAACAGCAGTACAGAGAGGGAAACAAAGCAGCATCATGAAGACATTGGGTGTGACATTTTAAACATTTGGGTTCACCACCTATGTTTGCTATTTGTTATCCATATCCATGTTACCTTGCATTTCACTAGTCTTACTGTTAATGTGTCAGTCTATGAAAAGGGAATAAGAATTACTGATATATTTACCTTGCAGGATTATAATGCAGGTAAAATAAGATAATGGATGAAAAAAACTGTTCCACCTACAACATAGTCTCACACACACAGAAGTTGTTTTCATGGCACATTGTTTACTTAACATGTAGTGTATTGAATCATCCTGGAGGAAGTATAGTGGTGATATCTTTCTAATGTAGACCTAAAAGTAGTACAAAAGCAAGATTCTGTAGCAAAGGAACTCTGGAAAGTCTCTTTCTGATTTTTAAAATATGAAGGGTTCATTCCCTAGCATCTCTCCTCCCCCCAAAAAAATTAAATTAAAAAATAAAATATGAGGGTGGCGCCTGTGGCTCAAACAGGTAGGGTGCCAGCCCCATATGCCGGAGGTGGCGGGTTCAAACCCAGTCCCAGCCAAAAAAAACCAAAACAAACAAACAAACAAACAAAAAACCTGCAAAAATAAATAAATAGATAAATAAATAGAAATTTTAAAAATAAAATATGAAGGTAGTTGGTACATTAACTGTAATAAATACTTGATTTTATTCATGATCAACTGCTTCCCTTGAAAGGTAGAGATAGCAACAATATAAATCAGGCCTCATTTTGGCCCATGAGCAAGAACAATTGTGATTGTGACATAAAAGCCCAGGGAACACGGGGAAGAAAGTGTCCCAAAGTATCTGAGAAGACATGTGCTATGTTTTCGCACGTGCACATTTTTGGAGGGAGAAAGTATAAGGGTTTGATTAAATACTCTCAGACTTTTTTTTTTTTTTTTTGAATACTCTGAGACTCTTAAAGGAACTTTGGCTCAAGACAAATAAGAGTCTTTAAAAATATTGATTAATGAAATGAAATATTTGATGGGGAAGCGGGAAGTGTGGGAACTGGATCATAATAATTCAATAGAGAGCACTAATTGAACTCAGAATTTCAATAACAATGAATGGAAAATAAATAATTTTGAGTATAAACTTATCCCAAATATTTCATCTGGCAACCCTGAGTTAGAGGGCAGCATGACTTTTTTCAAAAGTATTTCTGGCTTATTTTGTGCTTCCTTCTAGAAGTGAGGTGTAAAGAATGAAGAAATAACCAGCAAAGCCTGGTACTACTGAGACTTGACTTCAGGGACTTTGCCATAATTGTTAAACACTAGAATCCATAGATTCATGAGACTGAAAGGACCTTCTGTGCAACTTCTGGGCAATTCCCTAATTTCAAAAGTCAAATAGAAGATTTAACTTCTCTAAGATAGAACACAAATAGAAGGTTGTTTGCCACAAATATTGATTACTGAAGAAGTTTATGGAATCTTCTTTGTAATAGGTCATTCAGGATAATTAAAGGTCATCTAATCCTATGTATAGTGGGATTGAAAGACTTCTTTTTAGGTACCTTTTAGGAAGCCTCATTTCCTTATTTATTTTTAAGTTTTTTTTTTTAGTTTTGTGTATAATTGAAATTTTCTTTTCTTTTTTTTTTAATTGTTGGGGGAATCATTGAGTGTGCAATGAGCCAGGTTACACTGCTTGCGTTTGCTGGGTAAAGTTCCTCTAATAATAGTGTCCCACCCACAAGAGGTATGTCACACACTATGGCCCCACACCCTCTTCCTTTCTTCCTTCCCTCTCTCTGCTCCCCCATTCGCCCCCCCCCCCGCCCCAGCATGTACTAGCAGGAAGCCTAGTTTTAAATCTTAGCAGAATTCCCCTCTAGTATAATGCTTTCACAGTTTTATAGCACCAGTGTTTCACCTCATCAATCCTTAAAGTTCCAGTAATTTCACTCCAGATAGTTGTGGGGATACTTTAAGTAAATTGCACATCTCTGCAATTTCCTTTACCACAATTTCCTTAGAAAATAATCCAAGTGTGAGAAACTTTCCAAATGTGACAGCCTAGTTTCCAGCCTCTGCTGTAGTTAGCCTAACCTTTGGAGAGCTGATTCAAAGTGGGAATTCCTCAAGTAGATTGCATTCTTTGTTGATTGAGTAACTTGTATGAAATGACAGTAACATTGCTGAAGTGTCATTATCTGACTTATAATTAGAGCTGTGTGCCAAAAAAGGATAATTTAAGGAAAAAAAGCTGGAGAATTCTCCGTGATGAATGATTTCTTCAAGATCAGCATTTTCATAAAACCAACATTCATTTGACATTCCATGAAAGAAGCCATAGAAAATAGATAACTAAGCAAATCCTTGCAATACTGAAAAAAGACCTTCTAGGATGTTTCAGACATATTACTCTGATTCCCTTGTTTACTTCTTTATGTCTCCCTTAAGCTAATAGACCTGCCCATGAAACATTCAGCCCAAACAACAAGATGGCCCGTCAGTCTTTTGGGCTCCAGGGATTGCACTTCTTACTTAAGCAGTGGCCCTTCAGACTGACATTCCTGCATGTTTTTTTCTGATCACATGAGTGGAAGCCACCTTCTAAGCTGGATGACATCTACAAAAAGAGGGGTCATCTCTACTCCATTGATACTGTATCCAGAGCTCACCATCCTGAGAGTGAGTTTATCTGCTCTAAGATCTAAAGACCTATGCAAGAGAGTGATACATTTGGAACTTCTTAAAAGCTAAATTTGTGTCAGTTACTTGATCTTTCTGGAAAAGTCACTAATACTTCTGTGTTAAGAAGATGAATGTGGAACCAGAGACACCAAGAGTGTAAGTTTCTTAATTTGGGGCCTTTTAGACTCAAAGAGCTCTTAGGCCTGAATTACCTTTTCCACTATCAGGTGATCATAGGGCACTCCTCATGAAGCCATGGGAAGAGACTGGGTATCAGGAGTGGGGGCTGTAGGTATTTAGGAAGCTTACTTTTGGCCTTCAGGGCCTACTCAGGCCCCATCATGTATATACCACTTTTATTTAATGATTCAGTGTTGCTTTACATGCCAGCTTTATGGCTTGGTATGGCAGAAACACCCAGTTCATGATGGAAAGCTCAGTTCTAATAGGAACATGGTGACCCATAGTTAAGTATTCAGTCTCTACTAAAAACAAGTAGTAAGCCATGAGACGTTTCTCAAAAGAAAAGTAATCGCCCTGTGGGTGATGACAGGGCCTTGTTCTAAAGTCCTAAAGGCCTATACTGATTCACCTATGTGGACTTGCCAAAGATCCCAAACAGTATTCCTTCCTATCTGCCAGCAATACTTTAAACACCACTGAAAGTGCTGGGTCATATGGCCCAAGTGGAACAGCAGCTTCACAGTGGCCTGAACCATTGTACAGCCTTCTCTTGTTCTAGAATTCACTCAAAGATAGCAGCTTTCCTGGCCAATTGATAAGTGGAATGGTGTGACATACCCAAAGAGAAAAATGTTTAGTTCAAAATCCACAGGGACCCACCAGGCATTGTCCCTCTTTTACTGGTTGCAAAAGGGGCCAGATGCAACAACGTACTCTTCCCTTTAGAAGGGATACCACAACATGTCCAACACACGGAACTTCTAGAATGTCACTGAGGTAGAAATCCTCTGTGTTCTAGTCAGACTTATTTTTCAACATCTGATATACAAATCTCTTACCAGTAGTTGCTATGTCTTGCCTGCTTGGTCCATTCAGCATAATGTTATTAATGTAATGGAAGAGTGTGATGTTTTGTGAAAAGGAAGGGTTATCAAGATTCCTGAAGAATTAAGACCTAGATCTAGACAGCCGATGAAATCCTGAGGCAGACAGTGAGGGTGTATTGCTGTCCTTCCCAGCTGGAAACAGATGGTTTCTGGTGTCTTCACTAATAGGTGAAAAATGCATTTACCATATCAGTAGCTGTATGCCAGGTACCAGAAGTTGTATTAATTTGTTCAAGGAATGAAAACCATACCTGGCACAACTGCTGCAGTTAGATTCAGCATCTGAGTGAGTCTATAAAAATCCACTGTCAGTTCTTCAAGATTCCTTGGTCTTCTGCACAAGTTGATTGGGAATGTGATGAAAAATGTGAGCCCTATTGGTGGTGGCATTAATCTCTCCAATCCCTCTAAGAAAATGATGTTTCCTTTGGTTTACTCTTTTCCTAGGTAGAAACAATTCTAGTGGCTTCCCTTGGCTTCCCTGTTACAATAGCACTTCCATGGTCAGAGAATCAGGGTGGGGATTCTGCCAGTTGTTCTATTCTGACTGTGTTACAGAACTTGGGAAGTAACCACAGGATGTGTCTGGGGACTTTCTGGACCCAAGGTGAGACAGACCTGAGCTAAAACTCTTCAGATCACCTGACATCCATATGCTTCTCCTCTGACTACCGTGATGTTTACATTTACTAGAATTTGTGTCAGTTCAGAGCCAGTGTCTAGTAGTATCCAAAAGGTCTTATTTCTTTTCCCCAAACACACAGGTATCCTGGCGAAAGGCTCTACATCCCTTTGGGGAGAGCTGAGAGAAAGATGAACAGCATAGACATTTTTGGTAGTATACCAGCCTCCTTCCTCAAGGGGACATTGGCTCTTGTTTATTCAAAGGGTTCTGGGTCTGTAAAGTGGCTTAAGTCTGGGAACTGATTTGTGGATTTTGGACTTTCTGTTTTGTAATTAAAATTCTGTTTTATAATAAAAAGTTCTAGATAAAGAACTTTTCCACTTATGCAGATCAAGTAAGAATTTAACAGACTTTCTATTCTTTCTGTCCAATTTTGATTACTTCCAGGAATACCGTAATCAATAAGCCAAATCCATAGGTCTGTCTGAGCCAGACTACTCTTCCTGCTGATTTGACTCTGCTGTCCATCATGGTAACTATGCACCTTACCTTTGGCAGTTGAATGCCCTCACTTGGCTCCTGCCATCCTAGAATCCAATTATTTCCTTTACATTCAGGTTTCCAGTTTAGTTATTGCAGTTCCCTCTATAAGCTCTGACCTATGGAGAATGATTACAGAGCTCCTAATGGATGCTGGGGCTACTCTCACAAACTTATTTGACTCCCTTTCTTTACTTTAAAGCAGGGAATTCCAGCATATCTGATTTTTCACTGTGGGCCTCCTTTTGGTTCATGTTTCATCCAACCACCCAACCAAACTGTTAGAACCTTTCCTAACTCCCTGAGGTGCAACATTAAGGGTAGAATGTCTGCCCAATGAGCCCATATCAATATATTCCTTCCTCCATTACCCTACATCCTTAGCATCTGTTTCAAAGCTTTCTCTCAATTGCTGAATAAATCAGAAAGCTCAAGTAGTTCTTTTGGAATGTAACTTAACTTCTTATAGTTCATGGTTTGCATCTTACTTTTAGCAGCTTACTGAGATCTGAGTCTAGTTACAGGTCTAGAAGCAAAAAGGGTGGTGGAAGGGTACTGAGGATAGTCAGTATTATCTTTCATGACAACTGCTGTAGGGGAGTTCATTACGGCTTCCTTAGTGCAGTGTCATTCATCTCACATGGAGGTAGAAAGGCCAATACCACTATGACTGGGGTTGCCACTGTCACTGGGGATGCCATTATCATCCTATAAGGGTAGGAAGATCACTCTACTATGAAAGAAGACTAAGAATTTAGAGCTTTATCAGGGTCTTCCCCAAGTCCCCACCCAACTTACAAGATCCTATTATTTCCCAATCAATATCCTCTCTTCAGCAGTAGACAACCTGTGATACGTGGCTGGGGATTTAGCTTGCATTGTAATTTAGCCAGTCGCAGGATGAGATTCTGTGTTGATCTCCAGTTCTGTTTGCCTCAGCCCTGTGGCTGTAGGAGATAAGGATCTGCTTCAGGGCATACACAGATAGTTATAGGTCACTTATGGTGCTTGAGATGGAAATTTGAATTCCTGAGCTCATCCTTTTCTTTCACTACTGTGGGAGGCTCCAAGTCCCTTTGGAAATTGAGTTTAGAAGGAGGAGAGCCCTTGGTTCCAGCTAACTAACTTCAAAGCAGTCCAGAGGAAGCTCCCAGACACATTTCTGTCCAATGTGAATTTAAAGAGACAAGTAGAAATACCAAAGCAATCAAGATTCATCTATAAACTTAAAACCAGTCACTTTTGTTCAAAATATTGTTTTGCTTACATTAGAATTAGAAAATGCCCTGTTTATTTCCTAATGTTATTTCTACTGAAAAATCCTGAATACATAGTATTAGGCATTCAGGAATTAGCCGATGCTAAAACAAAATACTTTTGTGAAATAGACTGAAGTCCAAAATGGAATTTCACTTTCCCGGGGGGGTGATGGTGAAAAAAAAATCAGAAAATTGATAATAAGCCTAGGGTTTAAGTCTTAACAACAATCGGGTGTTTATTGAGAATAGAGCGTTGAGCTGGGTACAGTGGCTCACGCCTGTAATTATAGCATTCTGGAAGGCCTAGTGGGGAAGATTGCTTGAGTTTAGGAGTTTCAAACCAGCCTGAGCAAGAGCAAGTTCCCCTATCTCTACTAAAAATAAAAAAATTAGCCAGGCATCATGGTGGGCACCTGTGTTACCAGCTCCTTGGGAGGCTGAGGCAGGAAGATCACTTGAACCCAGAAGTTTCAGGTTGCTGTGAGGTAGGCTGATGCTATAGTATTCTAGTCTGGGCAACAGTGTGAGACTCTGCCTCAAAAACAAAACAAAGAGTAGAGGGTTAAGAGATGGTTCCAAAATGATGATTATGGGTGTGTCCAGGGCTCGTCTAGTAGCATTTACCTCACCTGACCGCAGTGAGACTTATAGATTGCCGCCTTCTGAAAGATTTGCCTCAGTATAGTAAGAGGCTGAAATTGGAAGTTCTAGGAGGAGATTGGTATCTAGAACAGGTACAGGCTGAAAATAATTAGAATTAATTGGAAGGGAATTGAGTATGGGGCAACTTTGTAATTGTCTTCGTCTATGGTAGAATCGTCCTAAACTGGGATAGTAGCAGTGGCAGTGGAAAAACAGCAACAATAAGATAAGCATAGCCATAGTAAATAATGAATTAGCTGTTTAAATAAATTGGAGTTTTAAAAATGAAGTGACCAAATTTATTGATCAAAAGCATGTCATTCACAATGTTGCAGTGGTATATGTACAAATAAAAGATTCAGGAGTCTGGTTCTTCAGGAACTATTTAGCTTCCCCCTTCTCTCTAAATGAAATGAAACCAAATAAGTTTAGGATGCAAACTGTGAATCATCTGTAGGACCTAGCCTTAAGCCAGAGCTTAAATAAATATTTATGGTGTAAATTAATAGACTAACAAGGGAGATACCCAAGATAGATGAATAACTTGTTCTTCTCCTGCTCCAGATTTCCTGATGTTTCAAAATTCTAAACAGACATCCTGATATACAGATATGCTTAGACGACAGATATAAATACTATAAACTCAAACCTTTTTATATAGAGCATATTTGATTTTAAGACATGTCAATGTCTGAAATAAAAAGTTGCTGTATTTTTCTAAACAGATCTACCAAAATATGACTTTCTGTCAACATAAAATGTAAAATAACATTCTCTTCAGTTACTAATTAGACATTCCAGACATGGTCTCACTTTTATCATGTTTTTAATATCCAGACAAGTTCACCTACATTGGAAACACTTGCTAAACCTGAATGTTCACGCTGCTGGTAGGTTGCAATTTAATTGGATTTATAAAAGTAATTCCCTAAAGAGTATACCTCCAATCAGTTCACAGGAAACAATTCAGAGTTTACAGAAAGGGAAAAAAAAATTAAACTGAAAAAACTACTAGTCTTCATGTAGTTCAACTTAATGTTTAAAGTTGAAAAGTTTTAGGGGTGGTGCCTGTGGCTCAGTGAGTAAGGCGCCGGCCCCATATACCGAAGGTGGCGGGTTCAAACCCAGCCCCGGCTGAACTGCAACCAAAAAATAGCTGGGCATTGTGGCAGGCGCCTGTAATCCCAGCTGCTTGGGAGGCTGAGGCAGGAGAATCGGGGAAGCCCAAGAGCTAGAGGTTGCTGTGAGTCCTGTGTACATCATGGCACTCTACTGAAGGCCGTAAGGTGAGACTCTGTCTCTAAAAAAAAAAAATAAATAAAATAAATAAATAAATAAATAAAGTTGAAAGTTTTAGGAATAAAACTTTAGTGGTTCATTTGGATGATAATTCATTGCTCTTTCCTTGGTTGTTTGAACTATATAATCCTATTTCTTTTTATGTGGTTTTCTACAGTGGTCCAGAACATTGTTAATGCCATGAACATACATGTGCCCGCTAGAAATTCTAGGATGTTCATGGTAATGATGAGTAATGGTAGAGCAATGAAATTAACAAATAACTGGAAAATATCTTTTCATATAAAAAACAATTTCAATTTCAACATTTCTAGATAATACGTTTTTAAAATCAATTTTTTTTTTTATTTTGATGTTTTGTGTTTGTGTGTGTCTATGACGGTCTCAACCAGTGAGAAAGGTACATTACTGAATATTCTATTATTCCATAGCCTTGTTTACTTATTCTGAAATTTTCTATATTTGGGTCTTATCTGGTAGAAATTTGGGTAGACAATTAAATAGTCAAAGGCAAAGCAATCAAAAGAGGGAAGTAAAATAGCCTCACTAATCCATACACTAGCTAATCAACCTCCTAATTTTTGAGTGTTGATTGGATTCACAGACTGTGAAATGGAGTTCTGTAAAGTTATGTTAACTAAACCTCAGCTTATTTAGCTTTGCTATAGTTTATTTAGCTTTCCTAAGTTTATGAAGTTTGGCAGACAAATACTAAAGTAGCACACACCACAGGTGACTAAGTGCCCAAAGCAGAAAACAGAGCAAGCGGACAGTTTGGGAAACTTTGGCTGCATCAGCCTCGTTCTTGTTAGAGAGGGCAGTCTGTGCACCATTCTCTACACTCCTGAGGATGGATGATTCTGTTCCATGGATCATTCATGGGCTGATTTAGGTCAACACAGTTTTCTGGTTCACATCAAAAGAAAGATAAAAACATGTTTTCCAATCATTACTTATTTTTTTCTGCAACATTTTCCTAACCTGGAATAATGTGAATTTACTGTGGGTAAATTACAATTCCTGAATTCTTACAAATAGTTACTTTATTTTAAATATTTTTTTAACAGAATGATACCTCACTATTAAAAAGTCCCATGTGTTTAATGAGATAAGGATACATTATTGTCATCAAAACTCTCAAAGGCAACATTTTTCTTAGACAATCCTAATTACATATGGCTTTATTCTCTGTCAAAGGAATAAAATTATTTTTCAAATCAACTTTTAAGACATTAGATATCTAGAGTTGTTTAGTTCCTTTTATACTGATTTAAATATATAATATGATGACATAAAAGAGACCAATAATAGCAAACCTTTTATACTGTGGACTATGAGGCTTCTCTCCTATCTGATACTTTGTTCTGCATACAATTTTTCCCTTTCCTTCGACACCCCCCCCCCCCGAAATTTGCCTATGCTACTTTTTCAGTCTGGAAACATTCTCTCCAAGTTTACTTGCCTGCTCAATTTGTTGAAAGCCTTGTCATTTAAAGCCTCAGGCTACATGCAGAATGACCATAGGGGAAAGGGTTGGGGATCATAGACCCTACACATCAAAACTACAAGCTATCCAAGAGAACCTGAGTGAGAGAGAAGACATATTTCTAATGGTTTAGATGACCTGGGTGATCAGGAACTAGATAAGGAACAGCCACGAAAGCTACAGTAGACTAAGGCCCAGCAAAGGAAAAAAGGTAGAACACAGAGGAGAGCCCTGAGTGTGTGCGAGGCATTTCAGTTCACGTCCAGCCTCCCTAGGCAGCTCAGTAAAGTCTTGTCAAGCCCTTTATATCAAGGCTCTGCCAGACACTTTGTCTTAGGAATTCCAGTTCAGTAAAGTACCTTTGGTATCCCCCAAACTACAATTAACATGTGCCTCAATACTTTGTCATTCTTCCTATTTTTTCTTTCTAATTCAATTCAATCAATATTTAGTGCCTACAATGTGTAAGATATTCTATCTAGTAGGGGCAAAACAATATTTATAAATAAGACAGATAAAATACATGGCCTTATGGAATTTGCAGTTACCATAGTATGACTACATGTATACCAAATGAGGTATGAAAGAATTGTCACATTTCCCATAGTCTTTGTTTTTTAATTTCAGATTAATACGAGGGCACAAATATTTAGGTTACATTGCTTACGTTACTAAGGTCGAGTCCCAGTTGTAGTTCAGCCCTTCACCCAGGGGGTATGCTGAACACCCTCACATTGTGCACATTATGTGGGAGCTTGCCAATCACCCTCACTCCTTGCCTTTCCTCTCTATTTACCATATTCTTTAAATCAACCCCATTAGGCTTTAAAACATCATTGTAAAGGGCACTAAGAAGTCCCTCACTAGTCTTCATTTAGTTTTCTTTCCATTCCATCCCAAGATCATACAAGGAGAATTTGCGAAGCTCAGAAGATGTAAGAAGACTCTGTCATAGTTATTAGCATTATTTTTCCAAGCCTACAGCAGACTCCTGATGTCCACATACTCTCTCTTTTATGCTGTATCTGGTATGTGGGTTCTTTGATAGGATACAAACTTCTTAGATCTCTCCTTGGGGACCAGCTATTCTTGGGGACCATATTCTCTCTCTCTAGCAAGACATCCCTATCTTGTTGCTTTCCTCTCCAAAATTTCTGACATAATCTCCTCAGAGGTTTTAGGCTTTTTATAAAAGGCAGACTTTTGGGGGATGCTTTCACTTTCTAAAACGCTATAAACCCTGAGGGGAAGAATTACAAAGCTAGATTATCTCAATGAAATTGGAAAAGGAAAAAGAGAAAATATATACAAAAATATATTTCAAAAATTTTCTTGCCTGTCTAAAATGGAAGACAGATATTAAGCAAATATTATATATGAGAAAAATAATTGTAATACACCCACAGGATTTATTCCCAAAAACAAAATAAACAAGGAAACTAATATTTAGCTACATTTGTTCCTATCACAACATTATTTATTCAAGGAAAACACAAAATGGGGGGGAGAGACAAGATGGTGGACTGAAGCCAGCTTTCCACAGAGGCTCCCGTCCAGAAGGAGAGTTAAGGGACAGGAATTTAGTAAGTATCCTGATGGATTTGAGCTGCACCAAGAGAGAAGGTTGAAGAACGCACATCAACACCGCTGAGGCAAGCTGTGATCACAAGGACGCAAACAAAAGGTACAAAATCCACCACCAAGCAGACGGGAGTCCTCCTCCCCCATGAGACCGGCTCAAGAGCCCCACAATTAAACAAATGGGCAGAAATTAAAGGCCCTCCCACTACACTCCATGGGAGAGACCTTCTAAAAACTGGACCTACCTCCCCTACTAGGGTGCCATGGCATTCTCCTGCCAGGCATAAAACTGTAAAAAACTTTAAAAATCCTTTGCCGGCAACCCTGAACCCCCAATACTCCCCTCCCACTCACTGAGGCCTGGAGGCCTGTCCCCCAGGAGTTTGGATTCTTGGGTGATTTCTCAAGGGGAGTGGACAGTCCCCAAGGTGCAACTGGTCAGCACTGACTCTGAGGCACGCGAGTGAGGAGAGGGCACCCGGCTAAGGGGGAGTCACACCTCCGCGGCACTTCCCTGTGGTGCGGTGTAGCAGCCCTCCCCGGGCAACAATATGGCCAGGTGTAAATCTGAATGAAACTCTAGCTTCCCCGCTGAGCTCTCAGCACTCCCCCACCACTCTCACTCAGGAGTCTGGGGGCCTGCCCCCCAGGAGTCGGGATTCTTGGGAGATCTCTCAAGGGGTGTGGATAGAACATAAACTGCGGCCACTCAGTGCTGACTCTGGGGCATGAGACAGAGGAGAAAAGGGTCGGCTGGGTGCCCACACCAGAGCGCCAGTTCCTGGAGGCAAATCAACAGCCATTTTTTCTTTAACAGCAAAACGGCTCACTTCTGGATATTCTGAAGCCACACCGCCTGTTTCCCTGGGCAACCAGAGGAGGCCACCAGTGAGCAAAGGATTTGCCTGACGCTGCTCACAAACCGGGGAAGCTTCCAGGGCAGGGCTGACTCAGAGAGGTAATCGGACACAAACCTCCAGCAGCAAAGACGTTTGAACTCAGAACAGCCCGTCTTCTGTAGGCGATTTTAGCAGAAACAGAGACAGAACCCTGCAAAGTTTTCTGTTCTGTTCTGTTATCAACATCAATCAGGGACCGGGCTAAGCCTGAATGAACACCTCACCCCCACCAACTGTATTAAGCACTCAAAGATGTCAGGCCCCATCTCCTCCTGCTAGATAGCTGCAGACTGCAGGGGCCTGGCAGACTTCCTTACAATTCAGGCAGGTGCAAACCCCTGGAGTATCTGTTCACTACAGGCAACTGGGTTAGCCATCTGCAGAGATACCAGTGACTGGGTCTGACGGAGGGGCAAAGTGGGGAAGAAGACATCAACCTTCCCAGACTGATCTATTTGCTAGGTGGCGCCTCCTGACTCCACGCAGCACTGGAGTAAGCCATATCAGAGGAGTCACCAGACACCTGTGATCCAGTTCCCAGAGACCTCTTGAACTCTCCCACCCGAGACAGGTGCCGATTGAGACAACTGATTTGGACCTTTCGAGCTGAACTAATAGACTGAGGACTTTTCAGGTGGTGCCCCGGGGGTGCGGTTGTAGGAAGGTTTGATTTTCCTTTTCCTTTTCAAATTGGTGCCAGAGGTGGGCGGGCGGGGTGACTTAATTGCTGGTTTTTCCACACAGCTGAGACTTCAAGCCAGAGTAAATGTTACAATAGGATCAAACAGAAACCAGCTGAAAACAAGACAGAACCACTTCGCCCCACCACACAAGACAGGGCCCCAGTTTCTCAGGCCACAACACTGTACGGGCCCTCGATAAAGCCCCAGGGGAAAAATCAAAGGGAGTAAAATAACCACGGGGTGGAATCAGTGGAAAAACTCTGGTAACATGAATAACCAGAATAGATCAACCCCCCCCCAAGAAAAGATATGGCAGATGTAATTGAAGATCCCATTCATAAACAACTGGCTGAGATGTCAGAAATCGAATTCAGAATTTGGATTGCAGACAAGATTAATAAAATGGAATTAGGAATTCGAGGAGAAATTCAAAAGTTGTCTGAAGAATTTAACGAATTTAAAGACAAAACCCCAAAGACTTAGACACACTGAAGCAAGAATTTACACCTCTCAAAGATAAGAAAAATACAGTAGAATCCCTCAGCAACAGAATGGAGCAAGCAGAAGAAAGGATTTCTGACATTGAAGATAAAGTCTTCAAACGCTCCCAATCTCTCAAAGAGGAAGAGAAATGGAGAGCAAAAACGGATCATTCAGTCAGAGAACTCTGGAATAATTCGAAGAAAATCAATATACGAATAATTGGGATTTCTGAGAATGATGAAGTGGCCTCGATGGGCACAGAGGCCCTTCTGCATGAAATTATGAAAGAAAATTTTCCAGACATGCCTAGAGAATCTGAAATTCAGATAGCAGACAGCTTCAGAACCCCAGCACGATTCAACCCCAATAAGTCATCCCCCAGGCATATCATAATTAGCTTCACTAAAGTTAATACGAAAGAGAAGATCCTCAAAGCAGCCCGGTGAAAGAAAACCATTACGTACAAAGGAAAGAATATTAGAATAACTGCAGATCTCTTTGCTGAAACTTTTCAAGCCAGAAGAGGGTGGTCATCAACTTTTAATCTCCTAAAGCAAAATAACTTTCAACCCAGGATCTTGTATCCAGCTAAACTGAGTTTCATTTATGATGGAGAAATTAAATACTTCAATGACATTCATATGTTGAAAAAATTTGCCATAAGTAAACAAGCTCTTCAGGATATTCTCAGACCTATCATCCACAATGACCAACCCAATCCTATACCACAAAAGTAAACTCACTCAGAAACTTTGGATCAAACTCCAACTTCCACACTGGCGAAAGGATTAAAAATGTCCACTGGACCTTTGAAAAACTCGATACCCAAAATTCCACCAGACTTATCAGTACTCTCCATTAATGTGAACGGCTTAAACTGTCCTCTAAGGAGGCATAGGTTAGCTGACTGGATACAAAAACTCAAGCCAGATATTTGTTGCGTACAAGAGTCACAACTTAAAAGACAAATACAGACTCAGGGTGAAAGGATGGTCATCCATATTTCAGGCAAATGGTAATCAGAAAAAAGCAGGTGTTGCAATTTTATTTGCAGATACAGTAGGCTTTAAACCAACAAAAGTAAGGACAAGAATGGTCACTTCATATTTGTTAAGGGTAATACTCAATATGATGAGATCTCAATTATTAATATCTATGCACCCAACCAGAATGCACCTCAATTTATAAGAGAAACTCTAACAGACATGAGTAACTTGATTTCCTCCAGCTCCATAATCATCGGAGATTTCAACACTCCTTTGACAGTGTTGGAGTGATGCTCCAGCAAGAAGCTGAGCAAAGAAATCTTAGATTTAAACCTAACCATCCAATATTTAGATTTAGCAGACATCTACAGAACATTTCATCCCAACAAAATGAATACACATACTTCTCATCAGCTCATGGAACTTACTCCAAAATTGACCACATTTTAGGTCACAAGTCTAACCTCAGTAAATTTAAAGGAATAAAAATTATTCCTTGCATCTTCTCGGACCATCATGGAATAAAACTTGAACTGAGTAACAACAGGAATCTGCATACTCATACAAAAACATGGAAGTTAGATAACCTTATGTGAATGATAGCTGGGTCAGAGATGAGATTAAGAAAGAAATCGCCAATTTTTTGGAACAAAACGACAATGAAGACACAAACTATCAGAACCTCTGGGACACTGCAAAGGCAGTTCTTAGAGGGAAATTTATAGCACTACAGTCCTTCAAGAGAACGGAAAGAGAGGAAGTTAACAACTTAATGGGACATCTCAAGCAACTGGAAAAGGAAGAACATTCCAACCCCAAACTCAGTAGAAGAAAAGAAATAACCAAAATTAGAGCAGAATTAAATGAAATTGAAAACAAAAGAATAATACAACAGATCAATAAATCAAAAAGCTGGTTTTTTGAAAAGGTCAATAAAATAGATAAACCTCTGGTCAACCTAATCAGAAAAAAAAGAGTAAAATCTCTAATATCATCAATCAGAAACAACAAAGACGAAATAACAGACTCCTCAGAAATCCAAATAATCCTTAATGAACATTACAAGAAACTTTATTCTCAGAAATATGAAAATCTGAAGGAAATTGACTGATACTTGGAAGCACGTCACCTTCCATGTCTCAGCCAGAATCAAGTGGAAATATAGAACAGGCCCATATCAAGTTCAGAAATAGCATCAACTATACAAAACCTCCCTAAAAAGAAAAGCCCGGGACCAGATGGTTTCACGTCAGAATTCTACTAAACCTTTAAAGACGAATTAGTACCTATATTACTCAACCTGTTCCAAAAGGTGGAAAAAGATGGAAGACTACCCAACACGTTCTATGAAGCAAACATCACACTGATCCCCAAACCAGGAAAAGACCTAACAAGAAAAGAAAATTATAGACCAGTATCACTAATGAATATAGATGCAAAAATATTCAACAAGATCCTAACAAACAGAATCCAGCAACACATCAAACAAATTATACATCATAACCAAGTTGGTTTTATCCCAGGGTCTCAAGGCTGGTTCAGTATACGTAAATCTATAAATGTAATTCAGCACATAAACAAATTAAAAAACAAAGACCATAAGATTCTCTCAAATGATGTAGAAAAAGCTTTTGATAATATCCAGCATCCCTTCATGATCAGAACACTCAAGAAAATCAGTCTAGAAGGGACTTTTCTTAAACTGATAGAGGCCATCTACAGCGAACCCACAGCCAATATCATATTGAATGGATTTAAATTGGAATCATTTCCACTCAGCCCATTGTCTCCCTTGCTTTTCAACATTGTAATGGAAGTTTTAGCCACCGCAATTAGGGAAGAAAACGCGATCAAGGATATCCATATAGGGTCAGAAGAGATCAAACTTTCGCTCTTCGCAGATGATATGATTGTGTATCTGGAAAACACTAGGGACTTTACTACAAAACTCCTGGAAGTGATCAAGGAATACAGCAGCGTCTCAGGTTACAAAATCAACATCCATAAATCGGTAGCCTTTATATACACCAACAACAGTCAAGTTGAAAAAGCAGTCAAGGACTCTATCCCATTCACAGTAGTGCCAAAGAAGATGAAATATTTGTGCCAAAGAAGATGAAATATTTGGGAATTTACCTAACAAAAGACGTGAAAGATCTCTATAAAGAGAACTATGAAACTCTAAGAAAAGAAATATCTGAAAATGTTAACAAATGGAAAAACATACCATGCTCATGGCTGGGAAGAATCAACATTATTAAAATGTCCATACTACACAGAGCAATATATAATTTCAACGCACTCCCTATTAAAGCTCCACTGTCATACTTTAAAGATCTTGAAAAAACAATACTTCGTTTTATATGGAATCAGAAAAAACCTCAAATAGCCAAGACATTACTCAGAAATAAAAAAAAAACAGGAGGAATCACACTACCAGACCTCAGACTATTACAAATCGATAGTGATCAAAACAGCATGGTATTGGCACAAAAACAGAGAAGTAGATATCTGGAACATAATAGAGAACCAAGAGATGAATCCACCTACTTACCGTTATTTGATCTTTGACAAGCCAATTAAAAACATTCAGTGGGGAAAAGATTCCCTATTAAACAAATGGTGCTGGGTGAACTGGCTGAAAACCTGCAGAAGACTGAAATTGGCCCCACAGCTTTCACCATTAACTAAGATAGACTCTCATTGGATTAAAGATTTAAACTTAAGACATGAAACTATACAAATACTAGAGGAGAGTGCAGGGAAAACCCTTGAAGAAATTGGTCTGGGCGAGTATTTTATGAGGAGGACCCCCCGGGCAATTGAAGCAGCTTCAAAAATACACTACTGGGACTTGATCAAACTAAAAAGCTTCTGCACAGCCAAGAACACAGTAAGTAAAGCAAGCAAACAGCCCTCAGAATGGGAGAAAATATTTGCAGGTTATATCTCTGACAAAGGTTTAATAACCAGAATCCACAGAGAACTCAAACGCATCAGCAAGAAAAAAACAAGGGATCCCATCGCAGGCTGGGCAAGGGATTTGAAGAGAAACTTCTCTGAGGAAGACAGGTACACGGCCTTCAGACATATGAAAAACTGCTCATCATCTTTAATCATCAGAGAAATGCAAATCAAAACTACTTTGAGATATCATCTAACTCCAGTGAGACTATCCTATATCACAAAATCTCAAGACCAGAGATGTTGGCGTGGATGTGGAGAAAAGGGAACACTTCTGCACTGCTGGTGGGAATGCAAATTAATACATTCCTTTTGGAAAGAGATATGGAGAACACTCAGAGATCTAAAAATAGATCTGCCAGTCAATCCTGTAATTCCTCTGCTGGGCATACACCCAGAAGACCAAAAATCACAACATAATGAAGATATTTGTACCAGAATGTTTATTGCAGCCCAATTCGTAATTGCTAAGTCATGGAAAAACCCCAAGTGCCCATTGATCCACGAATGGATTAATAAATTGTGGTATATGTACACCATGGAATATTATGCAGCCTTAAAGAAAGATGGAGACTTTACCTCTTTCATGTTTACATGGATGGAGTTGGAACATATTCTTCTTAGTAAAGTATCTCAAGAATGGAAGAGAAAGTATCCAATGTACACAGCCCTACTATGAAACTAATTTGGGGCTCTCACATGAAAGCTATAACCCAGTTACAACCTAACAATAGGGGGAAGTGGGAAAGGGAGGGGAGGGAGGTGAGTTGTGTGTAGAGGGAGGGGGATTGGTGGGATTATACTTGTGGTGCATCTTACAGGGGTATTTGCGAATGTTGGTAAATGTAGAGTATAAATGTTTTGGCACAGTAACTGAGATAATGCTAGGAAGGCTATTTTAACCATTGTGATGAAAATGTGTCAAATGGTCTATGAAGCGAGTGTATGATGCCCCATGATCATATCAATGTATACAGTTATGATTTAATAAAGAAAAAAACAAAAAAAAACAAACAAAAAAAAGAAAACACAAAATGGAATCAACATTAGTGGGAAAATAGTCAAATAAAGTTGCATCTGCACAAGCCTGTACTACATAGGTTCATGGACAGTAACATTATGTTACTATTGACATAACTCATATGATATTTATAATACACTTTAGATGTAAAAGTAAGTTATAAAGAGCGAGTATCAGAGGCAAGATATTTACCAGTATTTACGACTACGTAGGCTGATAAAGTTTTGAGCTTACTCCTTTTGTTCACATGTATGTTTTCATTTTGTTCTAAGGAATGTATGTTTCCTTTTGACCATCAAAGTAAAACCAGAAATAACTAATTTGAATTTTGAACTAGTACTTTCTATCTATTGCTTATTAGCTGTGTGCCAGTCACCTTGGTAGGCATTCTGCATATATCATTGATATTCTCACCAATTCTGAGATACAGGTACAGACAAATGGAATATTCTTCCTTTTATTTCCCTTCTTTTTTTCTAAAAGAGGGAATATTGGATTGGCAGATGGAAGAGGGTCATGTTTCCCACTAGCCAGGCTGCTGTGTGGTAACAAGCTCCTCTCTTGTGTGTGGCTCCCCCTCTCTTCTGTGTGAAGTTCTTCCTCTGTCCCTGCTCTGATCACCAAAGGCAGCAACTGTATTAAAGGGCTGCAGCATTAGGAAGATTGAGAACCACTGACTTAAGGAATTTCCACACAAACATCAAATTGCTGGATCAGATTTTCTGGAAATCCTGCACACACATTCCTCAACAATAATAAAGATTTTTTTTTTCTTTTGTACAGAAAGCAGTATTGTGTTGGGTGTAAAGTTTTGGTGGTTGGTTCTTCTACACCAGTGGTGGTCTAACCCTCCTCACTAGGTTATCATCTGCTTGTCCAATGCTCATGTGAATGGACCTCTGCTGATCTGGGCACTTACAACAGCTGCATCTGAGAATTTTTAATGCCTTTAAAATATATTCCTAAACATTTTGGAGTAATGAAATGTATTCTAGAAGTTTATTGAAGACTTGTATTTTTACCCTTGTATTTTCATGCCAAATTTGTTCATGCTTTAAACACATTACTATTTGATTTTTTTCCCTTAATGAATACTTTTAGTTAAAAGAAATGGAAAAGAAAATAACTTGTAGTTAAGTGAAATGTGATGATAATTCTGTCAGGACCAAGGAGCTAATAATTGATGATATTTAATATGTTGCCAACACAACACTGGATAAGCAGCTCTTCTAGGTGGCATTAGAGAGAGAGCTAAGTATTCTTTCATGCTGTATGTGGGATGTATTCAACACTTACTGATAAGACACCAATTGGGTCAGAATTACAACTTACTGTGGCAGAACTCATCTTTTTACAGTTCTTGGTATTGAGAATTTTACCTCACTTGCTTATCAGTAATATAGAATTATGTCATTTACTTGATTTACAAAGCTTCTCTTTTCAATTTGTATTATCTAAAGATAAATTATGTATCAAATTAAAATTAATATCAAATTTGTAAAGTCCTTGATTTTACAAAATAGCATTTTATCATAATACAGAGGTTGATTTTTGTCAACCTAGTATGTGTTTTTCTCATACCAATATCCTTCTCATGGTGTTTGGTCCCTCTCCTGTTCTGATGGGACTGCTTTCCGCAGATGTAAATGGGTTGTTCGGAGATGTCTGGCTGTGATTGAGGTGAGCATATCATCCAAGACAAGCTTCCATATAAGCTTTTTTTGAAATATATGCAGATACTGGGAATAGAAGTTAAGTTCATGATATTGTCCTAGTCGTGTTATTTGTTGAAGAGAGGACTCTCATCTTCAATAGGAGAGGAAGAAACCACAGAGAGAAGCAAAGATGACATATTCAGAGCTCTGACAATATTTGATGGCATGATACTTAATGTGCACACTACCCATAACCCTTCCTGTTCAGTAGATGGGTGAATTTCTTCTTTTCTGGAGGTGGAGCAAGATGGTGGCCAAGTAACAGCTTCCCTGCAACTGGGCATGGTGAGTCTGGAGAGAGAAGACTCCAGGCATCTCTGGCTGGTGGGATCTGCCTATAATCATCCCTTTGAGGATACAGGGAGTCAGCAAGGGACTTCTGGACCCCAAGAGGAGGACAAAAACAGTGGAAAACTGGCAAGTGGTTGCATGTGTTCGATCGACCTAATCCCGCCAGCATTCGTAAGTACAAGCAACAGTGAGACTGCAAACCAGAAAGGCCTTACCTGTGAACTGTTTCAGTGTTTTTGGCTTGGCACTCAGTTGAACTGCCTTGGGGAGAGCTTGAGCAGGAGTGCAGAGAACTTTGGGCATTGTCTAGGGCCTCAGACTGAGCTACTGAGCCAGACAGAGCTAATAGTGTTCGTCTGTGGGCCGCAGGGTCCATTGTGAGAGAACTGCCCTGGCAAGCTCCGCCCTCAGCGTCGTAGAGCAAGGATCTGGCGGGAGCTAATAACCTAGGGACTAAGCAGCCCAAAGGTGGGGACTGAGCTACCTTACAGCCTTAAAACTTAGGGGCAGAATGAAACTGGTTTTGGCACACTGGAGCCTTGGGCTGTTGCCCTGGGTAGAATCCCGTGGCATCACTGCTCATAGCAACCTCAAACTCCTGTGCTCAGCCATACCCAGACCTCCATAAGAGATGCTCCGCAACCCCCGACCTGCGACTTGTGCACACCAGGCCTCTGCATGCCCTGACCAGGAACTGCGGGAGCGGTGCAACCCTGCATCCTCCTTCCTGTATCCTCCCTCCCTCCACACTGGCCCGTTCGTATGGCCAGGGACACTGGTAGCCGCGTGCCCTCCAGGGCCCTCCATGCCTCTGTGCAGAGCCCTTCTCCTGGCCAGAGACTGCTGGAGCCTTGGGCTCTCTGTGCCAAAGTCACTGGGCACCAGGCACTCCCAGAACCACGTGCACCACCTCCCGCCCTGTTGCTGGATCTGGGTGTGTCATACTCCGGAGCTGCTTCCACAACCAGAACTTCCTGGCTGGGGCAGCCCCAGAGGAACTGGACAGAGTCACTCCCTACAAAGATCCAGCAACAATAGAGTGATCCTGCTGGGGTCTAATCTTGGAGAGACACCTCCCCAACTCTGATGACAGCCAGAGGAAATGGTGAAAAACAATCATGAGGTGAAATCAACAGAAAAACTCTGGCAATATGAATAATGAGAGTAGAACAACTCCCCCAAGGATCAATGGGGCAGACACAGCACAAGTTCCCATGCACAAATACCTGAGATGTCAGAAATCGAATTCAGAAGCTGGATAGCAAATAAGATTGAATTAGAATTCCAAGCAGTAACCCAAAAGATATCTCAAGAATTCAACGAATTCAAAGACCAAATGGCCAAAGATTTTGACACATTGAAACAAGAAGTTGTAGCCCTCAAAGATCTCAGAAACACAGTAGAATCCCTCAGTAACAGAATGGAACAAGCAGAAGAAAGGCTTTCTGACATTGAAGACAAAGCTTTTGAACGCTCCCAAACTCTCATAGAGGAAGAAAAATGGAGGGCAAAAACACAAAAGAATTATACAACAGATCAATAAATCCCAAAGTTGGTTTTTTGAAAAGATCAATAAAATAGATAAATCTTTACCCAACCTAACCAGGAAATAAAGAGTAAAATCTCTAATTTCATCAATCAGAAATGGTAATGATGAAATAACAACAGACCCCTCAGAAATTCAAAAAACCCTTAACGAATACTATAAGAAACTCTACTCTCAGAAATATGAAAATTTGAAAGAAATTGACCAATACCTGGAAGTACGCCACCTACAAAGACTTAGCCAGAATGAAGTGGAAATGTTGAACAGGCCTATATCAAGTTCTGAAGTAGCATCAACTATACAAAATCTCCCTAAAAAGAAAATCCCAGGACCAGATGGCTTTACATTAGAATTCTACCAAACCTTTAAAGAAGAACTTGTACCTATATTACTAAACCTCTTTAAAATATAGAAAAAGAAGGAATATTATCCAACACATTCTACGAAGCAAACATCACCTTGATCCCCAAACCAGGGAAAGACTCAACAAGAAATGAAAATTATACACCAATATCACTAATGAATATTGATGCTAAAATACTCAATAATATCCTAACAAACAGAATCAAACAACACATCAAAAATATTATACACCATGACTAAGTGGGATTTATCCCAGGGTCTCAAGTCTGTATTCAGTATACATAAATCTATAAATGTAATTCCGCATATACACAAACTAAAAAATAAGGACCATATAATTCTTTCATTTGATGCAGAAAAAGCTTTTGATAATATCCAGCATCCCTTCATGATCAGAACACTTAAGAAAATTGGTATAGAAGGGACATTTCTTAAACTGATAGAGGCCATCTACAGCAAACCCACAGCCAATATCGTATTGAATGGAGTTAAATTGAAATCATTTCCATTTAGATCAGGAACCAGGTAAGGTTGCCCATTGTCTCGATCGCTCTTTAACATTGTAATGGAAGTTTTAGCCATTGCAATTAGGGAAGAAAGGCAATCAAGGGTATCCACATAGGGTCAGAAGAGATCAAACTTTCACTCTTCGCAGATGGTATGATTGTATATCTGGAAAACACTAGGGATTCTACTACAAAACTTTTAGATGTGATCAAGGAATACAGTATTGTTTCAGGCTACGAAATCAACACCCATAAATCTGTAGCCTTTATATATACCAACAATAACCAAGCCGAACAAACAGTCAAGGACTCTATTCCTTTCATAGTAGGGCCATAGAAGATGAAATATTTGGGAGTATACCTTGCAAAGGACGTGGAAGATCTATACAAAGAGAACTATGAAACTTTAAGAAAAGAAATAGCTGAAGATGTTAACAAATGGAAAAACATGCCATGCTCAAGGATGGGAAGAATCAACTTTGTTAAAATGTCTGTATTACCCAAAGCAATATATAATTTTAATGTAATTTGTATTAAGGCTCCATTGTCATGTTTTAAAGATCTGTAAAGAATAATACTTCATTTTATATGGAATCAGAAAAAACCTCGAATAGCCAAAACATTACTCAGCAACACAACATAGCAGGAGGAATCATGCTACCAGACCTAAAACTGTACTGTAAATCAATAGTAATCAAAACAGCATGGTATTGGCACAAAAACAGAGAAGTAGATGTCTGGGACAGAATAGAGAACCAAGGATATATCCAGCTACTTACAGTTATTTGATTCTGATAAGCCAATTAAAAACATTCAGTGGGGAAAAGATTCCCTATTTAACAAATGGTGCTGGGTGAACTGGCTGGCAACCTGTAGAAGATTGAAACTGGACCCACACCTTTCACCATTAACTAAGATAGACTGTCACTGGATAAAAGATTTAAACTTAAGACATGAAACTATAAAAATACTTGAAGAAAGTGCAGGAAAAATTCTTGAAGGAATCGGCCTGGGTGAATATTTTATGAGGAGGACTCCCCAGGCAATTGAAGCAGTATCAAAAATACACTACTGGGACCTGATCAAACTAAAAAGCTTCTGCACAGCCAAGAACATAGTAAGTAAAGCAAGCAGACAGCCCTCAGAATGGGAGAAAATATTTACAGGTTATACCTCCGATAAAGGTCTAATAACCAGAATTCACAGAGAACTGAAACTTATTAGCAAGAAAAGAACACGTGATCCCATCTCAGGGTGGGCAAGGGACTTGAAGAGAAACTTCTCTAAAGAAGACAGATGCACGATCTACAAACACATGAAAAAAAGGTCATCATCCTTAATCATCAGAGAAATGCAAATCAAAACTACTTTGAGATATCACCTAACCCCAGTAAGAGTAGCCCACATAATAAAATACCAAAACCAGAGATGTTGGCATGGATGTGGAGAAAAGGGCACACTTCTGCACTTCCGGTGGGAATGCACACTATTCTGTTCCTTCTGGAAGGATGTTTGGAGAATACTTAGAGACCTAAAAATACACCTGCCATTCCATCCTATAATTCCTTTACAAGGTTTATATCCAGAAGACTAAAAATCACAATAGAACAAAGACATCTGTACCAGAATGTTTATTGCAGCCCAATTCATAATTGCTAAGTCATGGAAGAAGCCCAAGTGCCCATCGACCCATGAATGGATTAGCAAATTGTGGTACATGTACACCATGGAATATTATGTAGCCTTAAAAAAAGATGGAGACTTTACCTCTTTCATGTTTACATGGATGGAGCTGGAACATATTCTTCTTAGCAAAGTATCTCAGGAATGGAAGAAAAAGTATCCAATGTACTCAGCCCTACTATGAAGCTAAATTATAGCTTTCACATGAAGGATATAACCCAGCTATAGCACAAGACTATGGGGAAAGGGCCAAGGAAGTGGAAGGGAGGGGGGAGGTTAGGGTGGAGGGAGGATAATGGGTGGGGCCACACCTACGGTGCATCTTAGAATGGGTACAGGCGAAACCTACTAAATGCAGAATATAAATGTCTACATACAAAAACTAAGAAAGTGCCATGAAGGCTACGTTGAACAGTTTGATGAGACTATCTCAGATTGTATATGAAACCAGCACACTGTACCTCTTATTGCACTAATGTACACAGCTATGATTTAACAATAAAAAAAAAATTCTTCTTTTCTTTCTCCTTCTTCTACTTCCCTTCCTTCACCTCTGCCCTCTGATCCTCTCTCTCTTCTCTTCCTCCTCTTCCTCCTTCTCTCTTCCTTTTTCCTCCTCCTCCTTCATTCCTCTTCCTGCTAATTTGAGTTTGGCTTGTATCATTTGCAAACTGTTAATTGAATTCATGGAGTGATTCCAGAACTTGTAAGTTTTTATTAATAACTCCCTGGCTGAAAGAAAGCTCTAAGTCAATAGGTACGTGTGGTGACCTCTGTAGACGGAGTTGTTTTCCTTCCTTAGTGAACCCAGTGTTTCTTCAGTGGCCTCTGTTAGGAAATGGCAGAACAGGGCAAGCATGGAAGTGATACATGGGTTCAACATATGGCTTTGCCCTCACTAAGACTGACCTACCTGCTACTCCTGTGCTTATCCAGTTGTCCTACATCACTGATAAGCAAGGGAGTCCTGGAATGAAATTTCTAAGACATCAACCAGCTACCTGGTTGCATGTCACCTATGTTTTGGCCTTTTTCTATTTTACAAAAGTGAACATTCTGCAGTCTCCAAGGTACTTACTTTGGATTTGGTTTTATTTTCTTGCCTGTAATGTTTCTGTCAGAGCCACTACTCAGAAGTTTACTGAATATTCTAAACATTGTTGCAGTATTCTACTCCAATAATCTCTCTTCTTCCAGGTCACTCCACAATGCAAGGAGCAGTCAGTGGACCTGTAGATTCCCTAGTCTTTCCATGTACCCTGTGGCAAACTGTTTGGAATTATTTGATTATTATTAGTGTTATCGGGTTGTCATTTAGATTTCAGTAGCGGAAGAAGAATTAAGACAAGAATAAAACCTATGGAAAGAATTGAAAAGAAGGTTTGGAAATGAATCCTTGAGAATGGCGGGAACAAGGGCAGCTCTGCTTATGTACACAGCAGATGCATCGTCCTCAGATGGCTCTGAATGTGTGGATATGTGTCTGTTTGTGTGTGTGTGTATCAGTGTGTTAACCAAGAGTAAAATTTCTAGAGGAGAGAATATGGTTGACTTAATTTGGGTCATGTGCTCACTTCTGTGGTCAGGGTGGGAAGAGTTTATGATCAGAATAGTAATAAATCAATGTATTAAATGGGAGGCAGCCAAGGACAGGACTGCAGTAGCTATTTCTTTTGCTTTCTTAGTATGTTTCCTTAGTGCTTTCCCATCATCCTTTGTTGAAACCAAATGTTTACCACATACAATATTGCTGTTTGAAAAGGAGTCTAGGGCGGCGCCTGTGGCTCAGTGAGCAGGGCGCCAGCCCCATATACCGAGGGTGGCGGGTTCAAACCCAGCCCCGGCCAAAGTGCAACAAAAAAATAGCCAGGCATTGTGGCGGGCCCCTGTAGTCCCAGCTACTCGGGAGGCTGAGGCAAGAGAATCGCCTAAGCCCAGGAGCTGGAGGTTGCTGTGAGCTGTGTGACGCCACGGCACTCTACTGAGGGCCATAAAGTGAAACTCTGTCTCTACAAAAAAAAAAAAAAAGAAAAGGAGTCTAACAATTGAATAAATCAGGCAGAAGGACTATTCAATTGCTACAGTAAAAATTTAGTTTCATTGATTCTTCACTGGCTGAAATAACAGATGCTAAAAATACTAGCAAATACTTTAAAGCTGATGGAGATAATTGATATATCAAATTATTCAGTGGATCATTCAGCTGATGTGATTAAATATGCAAGACATAATCTATATTTGAAAATGTCTACTGATTCTATATGCTTCATCTCACACATTAGTATCAAATGCACAGTTCAGAATTTTGAGCGTAACAGTGGGAAGCTGTTTAAGTAGGTCACTCATAATTACCTTTGATATATGATGTTTATTTTTCTTGTTCTACTAGTCAGTGAACATCTTGGTTTGGATGGCCACGAAAAATAATGAAACTAATAATCTCCATACCTTTACCTGTAACTGGAAGTATTGCCCTAAGAAAATACTGATAACAGAGAATGCAAAAGTTATATCCTGGTTTGCTGACTGACTGCATGTTATTTTCTCTTTTTTCTTTATATTAAGAAACAAAAATTAATGAGGATAGGAGGAAAAGTATCAACAGAATATGGAGACTCCTGAGAAAGAATCCTAAAAATTTTTAATTAACTATTACAGAATTGGATTTTTAAATATGTAGCAACAATCCCCAATCCCCCAAATGCCTAGCCACCCCTGTCACAGGGAGATGCCTCTTGCCTTAATGAAGGAACGAACTGTTCATTCTGAAACAATAATAGTGTCAAAACTAACTAGTGATAATAACAGGTCATATTTTTTAAATACTTACTTCATGCCAGGCACCATGCAAGTACAGTAAAAGGAATAAACAAGACAAATGTATGCCTTCATTGAGCAAGATAGATATATCATTTCAAGTATTTTTTCAACCTTATGAAGTAAGCATCAGTATTATCTCTGTCTACTGTTGAAGAATTTGAATCATGAAGTTTAGTGTTTGCTTTAAGTCATGTGACTGGTTACGGACTGAATTAGAGGCTGAAGGCCTGCAATTTGTAGTCACACCATAACATTCTGTTTTTCCTAGTATCCTGATTTTTAGTTGTGCAAGTATATGCAGTTATTGAGAAAACTGAAACTATCTATTCACCACCAACATTGGTACCTGTACACCCCACCCTCTCTTCATTCTTAAAATATAGGTGAACACTCTGAGTACCTCTGTGAGACCAGCCCTTCTATTTGTAACCAGGATCTCTTTTTTCTACTTCATCAAGGATATTATTCTAACAATTACCCCCTTTCCTTTTTATGCTAGTTTTTATTTATTTTTTTCTTTCTCTACTAGATAATTCCAAATCAGAGGAAACACGAGGTATTTTATATCTCCATTATTTAAAAGGCACACATACACACTCAACTCCTCTTTCCTTTTCAGCCACTAGCCAATTTATCTGCTCTTTGAAAAGTAGAATTCCTCATGAGTTATCTACTTTGACTATCTATAACCAACTACTGTTCTTAGATTTCTTTCCTAAAACTGTTCAATTCTGGCATTTACTCCCTTTTCCTCCACTAGAATTTCCTAGTCAAGGTCTTCCATGTTGTTAAAATAGTGGTCGTTTAAAAGTCTGCGTCAACTTGTCACTGACATTTGACACAAATAATAGCTCTCTTCTTGAAATTCCTTCTTTTCTTGGGTTTCCATGTGATCAAGTATTTTTGCTCTTCTCAGTCTCCTTTATTAATTTTTCCTCATCTACTCATCCTCCTAATAATAGAATGATTTACGACCCAGCTCTTGGTAATTTTTCTTTCTATACTCACTTATTTGACAATCCTATCCAGGCTTGGGGCTTCAAACACGATTATATAACCCGTGGGTGATTGCATCTTGTACCGGCTCATTCATCCTTTGTCCCTGCGCAGGCTTGCGCCGTCTTCTCTCTCGCAGTGTGACTAGCACTCGGCAGTACTGCTCTGTTGGTAGCCAGTTGTCCCACTCGATCATGCGACTGAATTTGGCCAATACAATGTGAGTGGAAGTGATTACATGGTAGTTTTCTCCTGAGTTAATATTTGCCCCTCTTAGCCTCCTTTCACATCACAGTCCTATTTTACAATGTAAGTCTAATTGTCATTCTTCTTCATGGACTCTGCATCTCACTCAGTGTCTTAGTCTGTTTGGTGTGCTCTAACAAAATAGTACGGGGCATCCGGCTTATAAACAACAGAGATCTATGTCTCACAGTCCTGCATGCTGGGAAACCTACGGTAAAGGGGCAAGCATATGCAAGTCTGATGAGGGCCTGCTTCCTCATTCACAGATGGCATTCAGAGATGGCTACCTTTTTGCTGTGTCCTCACATGGTAGAAGTCTTAGGGAGCTGTCTAGGATCTCTTTTATAAGGGTACTAGTCGCACCCGTGAAGACTCCACCCTCATTCCCTAATCACCTCCCACAAGCTCCACCTTCAAATCACATCACATTGGGGATTTCAATTTCATCATGTGCATGTGGCAGAGATAGTAAGACCTAAAAATTCAATCCGTAGTTCTTTCTTAGTGTGAGACCAAACTACTCAAAGGGCTTATAGATTCCTACTTGGTCTAGTCTCTTAGTTCTTCTCTAAATTCTACCTGTTCTCTTTCTTGTTTACATCCATGTAGCCACACTGGTGTTTTAGCTGTTTCCACAGTACCCAAGGTCTGAAGATATTTTTACTTGTGTTTTCCTTTACCATAAATGCTTTAACTCCAGATAGTCAGGAGGTTTACTGTCTCACCTTCTTTAAATATTTCCTAGATTAGTTGTCCTCTTAGTGCAACCAGCAGCTCATCAGTCTCATAAATATTTCTTTGTCGTATTTTCAGTGAGGACTTTCTCAACATGCTACTAAGACTACAAACCCTTTGGTACTCTCCATGTTTTTCTCGATTGCTTTTGCCATTTTTGTTATATTACAGGATTTTTTTTGTTGGTTATTTCCTACTTCACCATTAGAAAATGAACTATTAAGTGCAACGATTTTTTTCTATCTTAATTATTACTAACTATATCCATGCTGCGTATGCTATATCCATACTGCACCCGTCACATAGTAGGCACAGTAAATATCTGTTTTTCAAGGTGCTCTTAGATGCTCTTATGGACTTAATGTTAGTGTCTCCCCAAAATTCATATAATGAAGTCCTTACCCAAAATATGATGGTATTGGAAGATGGGGCCTTTGAGAGGTAATTAGGATTATATGAGGTATAACCTAAAATCAACTCCATGATGAGATGAGTGTTGTTCTTACATGAGGAGAAAGAGAGACTAGAGCTCTCTCTCTCCTCACCCTCTGAAGACATGAAGGTGGCCATCTAAAAACCAGGAAGAGAGCGCTCCCCAGGAAATAAATCTTCCAGCACCCTGATTTTGGCTTCCTAACCTTCAGAGTCATGAGAAATAAATGAGTGTGGGTAAACAGCCTAGGCTATGGCATTTTGTTATAGTTGCATGAACTATCACAGGCGTCCTCAAACTGCGACCCGCGGGCCACATGAAGCTGTGTGAATTGCATTTGTTCCCGTTTTGTTTTTTACTTCAAAATAAGATATGTGCAGTGTGCGTAGGAATTTGTTCATAGTTTTTTTTTTTAAACTATAGTCCTCCCCTCCAACAGTCTGAGGGACAGTGAATTGGCCCCCTGTTGAAAAAGTTTGAGGACGCCTGATCTAAGATATGTGCCCCTTCAAACTCTAATGGAACTCTGCTTCATCTCCTAGGTGACTGAAATGTTTCTGCAGACTTGCTTTGTACTGTGGTATCAGGATTAATTTCAGTAAAAGTTCACTTCCAAATCAATGTATTTTAACATTTTAAATGCAGTTGATTTTCAATCATGTAGACATTAAGAGAGCTACTACATGACCTTGTCTTTCAGCCCAGGAGATGGTAGACACTGGCAATAGGGATCTCTTAATGATTGAGTAATTGTATTAAAGATTCATATTTGCTACCATGATTTAAATGTATTAAAATTATTCTTACATCTATAAAATACATTTTTAAGTTAGTTTAATACCCTCAGTTCCATATAGGACTAGCTTTTCCCCATGGTACAAGCTTACAACGTACATACACGTCATACTCACTCTGGATGACGCAGCGGTCTTACCTGCATCTTTAGTATGCATCCAAAGGAAGGCTAGAAGCAGTAAGAGGTAAGTGGGATGCTGACTTAAAAATAAGGTTGGCAGGAACCATCTTATTGCCATCTATGGCAGATTATATGCTTTGCCAAATAGGTTAGAAAAAGGAAAAGAGTTTATTACACATTTACTAGTGTATGGTGACCAAGAAAAGCTCTGAGCCAGTGGGACAGAGTTATTCTTAGAGATCCTACCCTGATTTTGCAAGTTCTAGGTAAGAAGTAAGGTTCACGGCCTTAACTAAACTCCTCTTGGGCATGTGGAAAAGCTCGAGAGTATCTTCTATTGTTCCATCTTCAGCTACTGAAATAAAATGGCTAAAGAAAGAAGGCACAAATCCAAGAGGAATTATAAATTTATTTTTAAATTTTATTCTTTATAACTAGTCAGTCACCAAATCCTGGACAGGTTCATATTTCTTGGTCCTTTCCCCTTCTCTGTGTTCCCACCACGACTACTTTAAACTCTTAATTTCCATTGAGTGTATTACAACAGTATTAATCTTTTCCTCTATGCCCCTCTCCACATTGTATATAGAATTGTCTTAGTATATATATATACTATATATATATATGGTATATACACATACCATATATATATATATATATACACATATACTGTATATACATACATATATCAGACTACTCTCCAGCAGTGAAGCACTAAAATTCAGTGGCCCCTCAAGGTCTAGGTATCTAGTCCAAATCCCTTAACAGGAAATGTCAAATAAGTTCAAAATATTACGTTGTTTTTGTTTTGTTTTGTTTTGCAGTTTTTGGCCGGGGCCAGGTTTGAACCCACCCCCCCACCCCCAGTATATGGGGCCAGCGCCCTACTCCTTGAGCAGGCACTGCCCCCCCAAATTCATTTTTTGGTGTCATGACTATTTTGCTGTTTTCAAATGCTACATGCACATTCCCTTAGATATAGGGGCTCTGGGGATGGGGGAGGGAATGAGCTTGCCTCCCTAAGGCTGCAAGTTTGCTTTTTGTCTGTATACTAGACAATCCTCTCCTGCCCCATACATAGAATCAAGCACGTATGCATTTCAACCTGCCTATAGTTGTTTGTTGTCAGGAAGTCTGATTTATTCATTGGTTTATCTTCAGAGCACAGAAAGTTCCTAATACATAATAAATATGTTTGGATAAAATATTCTTCAATTTAAATAAATATTCAGTCTTTTCTAGAATTGTCAGGCATTCACATCTTACCCTTTGACAGGCATTGGAAATAATGTTGGCTACTGCCTTCCCTAGCATTTGCATTTTTCCTTCAACATCAGGCCCTTTGAACTCCTCTGATAACAGGGATCTCACTACCTCCAAAGCAAGTGTATTTCCCTATAGGATCGCTTTAATATTTATAAATCTCTTTTCATTGGGCCAAAGTCTATGTCTAAAGTTCTTTTCTAATTTGTCATACTTTAGCTTTGCCCCATTGAACCCCATCTACTGTTCTTGCAGACATCATAAATAATGGAAGACTTCAGTTGTCTATGTTTCTTGTTGCTGCAACAAATTTTACTTTGTACATGGAAATAAAAACATTATTCAGAAGGCTGTTATTATACATCCATACATAATGCGGGGGTATTCATTGTCTCATGACCCAATTAGACAAAAACATTTAAAAACATACTTATCACCGAACAATAAAAGATTATACTACGGTAATGTGCAGAGTATGTACTTCAGGGCAATAGAAAATTCTAAGAAGTGGGCATTATGCTTTCCATGATAAATGATTTAAAATCATCGTAAGATACAATGACTTTTTGTAATTTTATTAGAACCCCAAACTGAATAGAGATTCTTTTAACAATATGTGACTATAACACTAAAATTTGGCACCAGAAAAAACAGATACTCTGGTTTACAAAATACAGACTGGTAGTATATGCTTTTCATAACATACTGGAAGTCATATTTGTGTTTTACTATAAAGAATATAGTTCTTTTCTTAGTGATTATCTTACATAATACTAAAGAATCTGGAAAACCATGTGTACTTGTAATTTATGTGTAAGTATCAAGCAGTTATTATGGTGTCTAGAGTTGAGGTAATCATGTAGTTGAGGTTATAAATATGAATGCCAGCAATTTATAGAAACTTAGTTTTTATTTCCCAAGTATGGAAACATCAGCTAGCTTTTTGAAAATTAAATGGTATATCTTTGTTTATATTTCAAAATAAGCATAAGCTGTCTTCTTATATAGTGCCTTATGTTCTGAGTGAATGACTTGCTCTAAATTGTATAGTGAAGATGTAAACTATATTTAGACACATCTCTGATATATTTAAATTGTTTCCCTTTTGGAGTCAGGATCAATGCTGGCAATAATTATGCCTTCACCCCCAAGAGTGCTTGTCAGTTGCAATCTTAATCTACCAACAATAACTTGTAAGGGAGGAGAGGGCCAGGTAAAAATGGATGGAGAAAAGGAATAATGGATAAACTCTATAAAACCATTAATATCAATAAATAATACTTTGAACATGGAATTAGGAGAAACAGATAATATTTCACCAACGAATAGGGATAAGGCAGTCACCACTTTCTCTTAAAGTCAAGTCCCCAATTTGATACCAACACAGTAAGACTATCCACAAAAGATTCAGAATGGAAATTTGGTGATAAACACAAAAAATTATTAAAGTAAAGCACTGGATAGTCAGACAGGGAGTTAGTGTAATATCTTTGAATTTGAGGTTAAGGTTAGATAAATTTAAAATTCAACATAGAATGATTGAAAGTAGCCACTGATGGAATAATGAGACCCTGAGACAATGTATTATAAATGTATTGCTGACCACAGGAAAAAAGGAGTCTAGTCTTTTAAAAAGAATCACCTGGAAAGTCTTTTAAAAAGAATCACCTGGAAAAACTTAAAGCACCTTCCCAGAAAGGAATAACAGATATTTGAGCTATAGAAAAGATAAAAAGAGTAAACCTCTTGACTGAAAAGTAATCCCAGAAAACATAACCTAACTAATTCTGACATATCTGACTGTTTAGCACGAGATAGTTAATGCATTCTAGAAAATCAAAGTCTAAAGCAAAAATTCAGGTCTGCTTAAAGAGAATGACAGAACAAGGGAAGGTACTTGTTTCCAGTTCCCATAGAGGTATAGCTTTCTCTGAATCATGAAATTAAGTTTAGTCACTGTCTGATTAAAACATACCTTGAGATAAGAGTCTTGAAGTGACATTCTATAGACCATGTTCACCATAGTTTTGTTTGCCTTACGCTGTATTTTAGAAAATAAGTATACTTTTAAAAATCAGATACTTTACTAAGAAGAGTATGTTCCAGCTCCATCCATGTAAACATGAAAGAGGTAAAGTCTCCATCTTTCTTTAAGGCTGCATAGTATTCCATGGTATACATAATACCACAATTTATTAATCCATTCGTGGATCGATGGGCACTTGGGCTTTTTCCATGACTTAGCAATTATGAATAGGGCTGCAATAAACATTCTGGTACAAATATCTTTGTTATGATGTGATTTTTGGTCTTCTGGGTATATGCCTAGTAGAGGAATTATAGGATTGAATGCAGATCTATTTTTAGATCTCTAAGTGTTCTCAAACATCTTTCCAAAAGGAACGTATTAATTTGCATTCCCACCAGCAGTGTAGAAGTGTTCCCTTTTCTCCACATCCACGCCAACATCTCTGGTCTTGGGATTTTGTGATATAGGCTAATCTTACTGGAGTTAGATGATATCTCGAAGTAGTTTTGATTTGCATTTCTCTGATGATTAAAGATGATGAGCATTTTTTCATATGTCTGTAGGCCACCCGCCTGTCTTCTTCAGAGAATATTCTCTTCAAGTCCCTTGCCCAGCCTGCGATGGGATCACTTGTTCTTTTCTTGCTTATATATTTGAGTTCTCTACGGATTCTGGTTATTGAACCTTTGTTGGAGACATAAACTGCAAATATCTTCTTCCATTCTGAGGGCTGTTTGCTTGCTTTACTTACTATGCTCTTGGCTGTGCAGAAGCTTTTTAGTTTTATCAGGTCCCAGTAGTGTATTTTTGAAGCTGCTTCAATTGCTCAGGGGGTCCTCCTCATAAAATACTCGCCCAGACTGATTTTCTTCAAGGGTTTTCCCTGCACTCTCTTCTAGTATTTTTATAGTTTCGTATCTTAAGTTTAAATCTTTAATCCAGTGAGAGTCTATCTTAGTTAATGGTGAAAGGTGTGGTCCAATGTACTCTACCCTACTATGAAACTAATTTATGGCTTTCACATGAAAGCTATAACCCAGTTACAACCTAAGAATAGGGGGAAGGGAGAAAGGGAGGGGTGGGAGGGAGGAGACGGGCAGAGGGAGGGAGACTGGTGGGATTACACCTGCGGTGCGTCTTACAAGGGTGTATGTAAAACTTAGTAAATGTGGAATGTAAATGTTTTAGCACAATAACTAAGAACATTCCAGGAAGACTATGTTAACCAGTTTGATGAAAATGTGTCAAACCGTCTATGAACCCAGGGTATGGTGCCCCATGATCACATTAATGTACACAGCTATGATTTAATAAAAAACAAAAATAAAAATCAGGATGTTTTACATTAAGACTCATTCATCTTCTCTTAAAAAATTAGATCCAGAAGCCAAGCTCAAATTCCAACAAGGCAACAGTCAAATGCAGTTGCCTTTTAGGAGAGAACATGATTTCACTAGTTACCCATGGTTTTTAATATAGCCTATTTCTCTCTAGCACTGAAGCTTTACTATCAGTCCTCACTTTTTATCATGGATACATGGCAAATTTTCCTTTAAAAAGTAGAGAATTTTTTTTGTTTCCATAGCTCTGTCTAGAAGAGAAAATCAAATTAATTCATACTCAGACTTATTTTATGGGTTTAAAAAGAGCAGAGAATACATATATTTTTATTGAGGTATAAAACATTTTTTTTTTGTAGAGACAGAGTCTCACTTTATGGCCCTCGGTAGAGTGCCGTGGCCTCACACAGCTCACAGCAACCTCCAACTCCTGGGCTTAAGCAATTCTCTTGCCTCAGCCTCCCGAGTAGCTGGGACTACAGGCGCCCGCCACAACGCCCGGCTATTTTTTTGGTTGCAGTTTGGCCGGGGCTGGGTTTGAACCCACCACCCTCGGTATATGGGGCCGGCGCCTTACCGACTGAGCCACAGGCGCTGCCCAGAGGTATAAAACATTTATAATCAATTTATATGAAAATCCTCAGCTTATTTTCCACTTTTCCATTATATTTCTGGTTCTCATGGAAATAGAAGTCTATGCTGTGTGTTCTAGTGATAACTAACAAAAATATGTTTTAAGTCTTGTTTAAAGCTTACCTATAATCTGCAGAGGTAATTTTCTTTCCTAGTGTCTGTCTACTTATAGGATATACATACCCACACTCAATCCCAAGCACATACAATAAATCATCTTATTATTTAAGACTGTGAGTTTGGACAGTATGATTTGATCATCTGAAACCTAAGCAATCCTGCAGAAGTTGAAATAAAAGGCATTTCAGTGAAGATGAGGATCAGATGCTTGATTTGGTCCCTCTACTTAAACACCCACAGAGCTGACTGTTCTGCTACTTGGATTTCTTTCTCTTCTCTCTCTCTGTATAATTTTTTTCTTCTTCCTAGCTTTATGAGGTATAATTAACAAATAAAAATTAATGGTTTCAATGTGATGTTTCAATATGTGTGCATGTGTAAAATAATTACCACCATCAAGCTAATTAACATATCCTCAATCTCACGTATTTATTCTTTTCTTTGTGTGGTGACAGTTTGATTGTGAAACTGTGTACCCTTTGACAAACATCTCCACATTTCCTGCACATTTATGATCACCACCATACCAATAAGTATATATAGGTGGAGCATCCCTATCTGAAATGATTGGGACCAGCAATGTTTCAGATTTTGGATTTTTAAAAAATATTCACATCATACATACTTGTTGAGTGTCTATATTTGAAAATCCAAACTGGTCCATTGAACATTTCATTTGAGCATCACCTCAGTGCTTATAATGTTTCAGATTTTGGAGCATTTTAGATTTCACATTTTCAGGTTAGGGATATTCAACCTTTAATGCAAAGTGTTCAAAATTCCCAAAACTTCAAAATATGATAGTTTTATTTTAAATTTTTTGTGCAGCCATGTGTTTTCCATACTGGCTGTACCAATTTACATTTCCACAAACAGAAACTACCATACAATCCAGCGATCACCCTCCAGGTACATATCCAAAAGAAATGAAATCCGTACCTGCTGTATGTCTCTTATCTGAAATTCTTGGGATCAAAAGTGTGTTTTGGTTGTCACAATTTTTTGCATAATTGTACTATTTTTCTTTTGGACTTGGGGGGCATATTATTATTTCCTCTTGTCTAATTTTTCTGGCTAGGATTTCTAGTACTATGTTGGATAAAAATGGCAAGAGTCGGCATCCGTATCGTGTTCCTCATCTTAGAGGAAATGCTTTCTGCTTTTCATCACGTGATATGATACTGTCTGTGGTCTTGTCGTACATGGCCTTTCTTATTTAGAGAAGAATTTCCTTCTTTACCTAGTTTGTTGAGAGTTTTTTATCATAACAGGATGTTAATTTTCTGAAAAGACTTTTATGTATTAAGATTATCAGATGATTTTTGACTTTGACTCTTAATGTGATACATCACATTTTTTGATTTGCATGTATTGAACCATCCTTACATTGTCATGGTGTATGAACCTTTTATTTTGCTGTTGGATCGGTCTTCTGGGTTTTTGATGAGGATATTTGCATCTGTGTTCATCAGAAATATTGCCCTGCAATTTTCTTTTCATGTAGTGGCCTTGTTGGCTTCAATATCAGGGCACTGCTGCCTCATAAAATTAGTATGAAAGCAGTCCCTCTTCTTCAATTTTTTTTGAAGAATTTGGAAAGGTTTGGTGTTAATAATTTTTTAAATGTTTGGAGGAAACCATCCAAACTGACAGTGAAACAGTCAGGTCTTGTACTTTTTATTTTGGGGAGGATTTTTTTTTAAATTCAATCTCCTTACTCGTCCCTGGCCTTTTTGATTTTCTGTTTCTTCATAATTCAGTCTTGGTATGTTACATGTTTCTAGAAATTTATCCATTTCTTATATGTTATCTAATTTGTTGTTATACAATTGTTAGTAGTATTTCTGTTATATGAGTTGTACTTTCTTCTTTTTCTTTTCTTTTTTTGGCTTTTGTTTCTGTGACTAGGTAATTTCAAATGACTTGTCTTTGAGCTGAGCTTGCTGATTCTTTCTGTTCTGCTGCTTAATGAATTCAGCAATCGAAGCTTTCTATTGATTTTGTATGTGTGTATGTGTAGCCATTGCTTTCTTTAGAGAAAAATTTTTCTTTGCTTCTTTTTCATGGTTTCATTTCTTTTCTGAACTTTACTGATGCTAGTGTGGGCCTGGTGCTTGGCTTCCCAGGGCAGTCCTAGAGTCTGAGAACATTGGGGTCATTCTAGAGCCTGAGGTGACAGTGTCCAGCGTGGATCCTTGGTCTGCAATAATACGCCTCAGGGCAAAGGGGCTGGCCTATTACTAGGGTGGGCCATGGGGGTCAAACTAGAGACTGAAGTCATTAGGAGCCAGTCTGGAGCCTTGGGTCATGGGGGCCATCCTGGAACCTGAGGCTGTGGGAACCAGCTGATAGCCTAGGGTCAGGAGGGCCTGTCTGATTTTGAGGCAGGCCTAAAGCTTTGAATTGCAGTGAGCAGCCTGGAGCTGGAACAGGCCTGGAAGCTGAGTCTGCAGGCCTGGGTTCTTGGTCTATAGAGGCTGCCTTACAGAATCTAGTGTGGAAGAAGCAAGCCTAGAGCCTGGAGCCACCAAGGCTGGCCTGGAGACTTGGGCCACAGAACTAAGGGCCAAGAGAGTGGGTTCGGAGCCTGGGGTCACAGGGTGCGGATGGTGGAGCCTGAGTATGTGGATGTTGGCCTGGTCCCTATGGCCATAAGACCAGTCTGGTGCTTGGACAGGCCTCTAGTATGAGATCATAGTGGTTGGCCTGGCATGTGGGACCATAGATGCTGGCCTGCCGCCGGGATTCACATAGGTATGCCTGGTGCTGAGGTCCATGGTGAGGTTGGGTGCTCACTTCACTTTCCGTACCCCCTGCAGTGGGTCTCTCTGTCCTTGCCTGACAGGCTTAGGGGAGGAATGACACTGTAAAGTGAACCTGTCCTTCCTGCCCTCTTCAGTGCATCTTTTATGTACTTCATGAACTTGGTGTTCTAATATCTCACTTGGATTCTTTACCTTTTCTGAATATTTTTTAATGCATAGATGGCTATTTAAATAGATATTTTCATTAGATGGCCCATACTGGTAACTCTTGTTCTGTTGTCTTGCTGACATCACTCCTCCTTATCATTTCTGTAAATGAAAAAAAAAAAAATCTTGTTTTGAATTTTTTTCATGTCAGCAGTTCTGTAGTAAGGATTTATCTGACAATAAATATACTATAATTTAAATATGGCAGTATTTTCTTCTTAAATCTTTAAATAATTGTTATTAAATTGGTAGTATCTTCACAAAGAACTTAAGTAATGTTCACTGCCAAAATATATACACTTAAACATCTTACCCTGGGTATTTGTTTTTTGTTTTTTTTTTTGGCCGGGGCTGGGTTTGAACCCGCCACCTTCGGCATATGGGACCGGTGCTCTACCCCTTTGAGCCACAGGCACCGCCCGACTTAAACATCTTAAATAATAAGCAAATATTCTAAAGACTTTTGGTATAGGAGCAGTTCTAGAAGGAAAGCTGTTTAGAAAGGTATTCTTGGTGCCTGTGGCTCAAAGGGGTAGGGCGTTGGCCCCATATGCTGGAGGTGGTGGGTTCAAATCCAGCCCCAGCCAAAAACTGCAAAAAAAAAAAAAAAAAGGGTATTCTTTCAGAGGAATTTAAAGCAGCCATGTAAGTACGTATCTACTGCGTGATCGAGGCTGATGTAAATGTATATTATCCTTGGCCATATTTTTAATTCTAGACTCTCTTCTCACTGTCCTAATGTCCTACAAGAGTTTGAATTACCTTCTTCATGCAGTCAAATTATATCCAGGCTATATGAAGTAATTCAAAAATAAGTAAGTAAAAACCTGGATAGAGGAATGAACTTTTTGCTGAAGTTTGCTTCTTTGTCAGCATATGTGTGTATGGTCATACACGTGTGTATGGATGCATGCACGTATGTTTATATACACATACATGGATAGATGCATCTTCAAATATAAATATTTGAATTCCCTGGTGGTTCCATTATTAGTCCTTGAGCTGAAATTTCGTTTTTCCACTTAAGAGATCATATAGAATATATACTTCATCCCTGCTTATGCCAGACCTCTTCATTCTCAAGTTCACAAACACTGTAATCCATTTGGCAGGAGGGAGGAGATAGTTATGTAAGCTTATAAATGTGATAAAATAAGAGCTAAATTTGGCTTAATTATGAACATGTGCATGAACCTGATAGAAATGGTCAGAGGCAGAATGGGAGGCCTTATTTTGTGCATTAAAATGTAAATGCAGTCCTCTGGAAAATGTTTTAAAGAAATTTGTAAAGGCAGCTAGAACACCTGGGGCTAGTTTTAATAGGAATAGAATTCTATCCTTGTGTCTGCCAAGAGACCATCTAACATAAAGTACCCACACAAAAATAGGGAAACAAGAAATAACCTTTCTGTAATCAGGATGTTATATACACTTTACAGAAACGAAATTGAGGTAAATAACATATATCTTTGTCTGTATCTATATATCTATACATTTATCTCTATATGTATAGGTGTTTGCCTTTAACTGATATGACAAATGAAATCTCGATGCACAGCTTTCCTCTTCTCCCTATCTCCTTGGCCTCTCTAATGTGGCTCTATAGCTAGACATGTGTCTTGATGTAACTCCATCATTCATTCACTCAGAAAACATTTATTAAAATTTGTACACAGATATGCACTTATTTGGTGCTAAGAATTCAAATATGGATAGAAGAGGCCCTATTCTCAGTAAATTTATGATTATGTAGGAAAAATAGGGGAGAATCATGATCAATATACTTTGGTAGATGACAAAGCTAATATACTTTCCACTCCCATTAAGGCTTTTATGAGCCATTGTTACTATCTTTATACATATATGAGAAAAATAGAGCAAGGAAATTTTGCACACTGTTCAAAGTCACATAGTTAATAAGGTTGCAGAGCTAAGACTAGAATTTTCTGGGTCCTTTGTATATGATTATTTGTTGTCTTACCAAATGATTAATAGAAAAGAGCGACAGACAATAGATGGCAGCTGTGATTAAAGAAACCAGTGAAGTGCCTTAATGGGCAGTGAATGGGATTTTCAGGTCTCTTATAATTCACTCATCTCAACAACTCTGACCCACAGTTAGAATTTTTGATTTCACATAGGCTCTGTTTATTTGTAATCTCAACTATCTGAGAAGGCCATAACAAAAAGCAATTTATCATGGTGGGTAGCAGAGATCTGTATTTCCCTGGAGCAAAGCAAGGAGAACCTTTGAGTTTCAAGCAGCTTGGGAAATTGAGTCCGAACATTCAGATTTCTGACAGAAGATAGTAAAAGGAAGCAATCATCTCTGGAAAGTGCATTCTTAGTCTTAATTCTATTTAATACTTCCTTAGCAAGAGAGAATGTTACCACGACACATAGGGAAACAATTTAGCACTCTTACCTGCCCTTAGAGCAGGAGAACACAGTAGGAATGATTGACCAATTAAAACAATATAAGCTGGATTTGGAAGGAAGAGGAGGCTGTGTATTTAGTAACAGCCATCTCTTAATGTGCCTCTGGAAGCTGTGCCAGCTCTTTAATGGATACCTTGGCTGCCTGAAAACAGTAGGAAACTCTATTGCACTGCAGATACTACCATTTAGGTGGCGTGCTGCTATGGGTTTTGCTGACAACAGGTTATACAGATAGAAAGGGGGATATGCTTCAGGGACTGTGGCTTCTGCTGTAATAGCATCCTTTTAAATGTTTTTTTTCTACTCCTTATAAATGCTCTGATTGAGGTATATCTGAGGCCCCTCTAAAAGAACACTTGTAAGTAGCTCATCTGCCTTCGAAGAAGATTTTGTGTTTGATTTGCAGCCAACTCAGGTGAACAAGCAGCTATAGGCCAGTGGTTTTAAAGGTCAAAAGAAAGAGGACACTTTTTCTTTGGCTGGGGCCCTAGTAAGAACTCACCACCTCCAGTATATGGGGCCAGTGCCCTACTCCTTTGAGCCACAGGCGCTGCCCAAGAGGACATTCTTAAGAGACTGAATTGAAAGACCGATTTTACTATATTTTGCTGAAATGTATACTAATCAGGCATCTGAACATATCAATTTTTTTCATACTTTTTCCTTTTTCTCTGCTAAATTTTGAATAACTACCTAATATTTCCCTTGTTCACAGAACATTTTTAACATGAATTCTTTGGATATATTGAAGATTTTTTTTTTATAGTCTGTTCCTGATAATTCTATTATCTGAAGTACTGTGAATCTATTTCTTATAGTACCTTGTTTCTCTTTACGTTTGGTACTTTTGTCCATGAGCTCCTCGTTTTCCTTAGATTTTTAATTGTGGCATTTCCCTGAGTTCTGGAATAGAAGTATGTTCTTCCACAGAGGATTTACTTTTCCTTCTAAGAGTCGAAGGTATATTCTCAGTTTGAGGGCTCTCAAGCTATCAAGACGGTGAGAAATTGTGTTGCAAACCTGCAGATGGGCCAGTTTGTGGTTCCACAATGTTACTATTTTTAGCCAATGCCCTTCTAGGCAGTTTTAAAATTTGAGAATTAGTTGTTCTTGTGATTTTCTGCAAAGTGGGTTATTTTTGGCCTTTCCTTTTTCTGAAAATATAACTCCTTGGGTTCTCCATTTTAAGAAGATTGATTTTCTATCTTGGACAGACCTGAGCTCTTATCCTCATTTTTTATACACTATATGACCATACAAACAGAGTTCGAGTTCTCTTTTTGGGGCAAATATTCTTAAGAATAAATGATGGTTACACTCCTGTGCTTATTTCTTTGGTTCCTTCATCACTGTACCTTTGTGTATGTATGTTTGTACACACATGGTAGATGGAGATGTGGAGATGTCTGGAAAGTATCCAAGCATGTAACATGAAAGAGAGAGACATACATAGCTGGATACTCTAGACAGTCCTTCATATATACATCCATGCATATGTACCTTCTGCCGTGTTACTGCAAATAGAAATCTTAATCAAATCATTCTGAGGGATGTTTTAACTTCATTGAACATTTTATATATAATGTTTTATATATATGTGTGTATATATGTATATATATGTGTGTGTATATATATATAAAACTTCGTTGTTTTTTTTTTGTTGTTGTTGAGATAGACTGGAGATGGAAATATATCACCTTTCATCAGAACTAAACCACATACAGCCTATCTGCACTTTAGACACTTGCCAGTATGCAGAGACGTGAAGCAACTATCATTCAACTGCTGCCGAATATATGGCTGAGATAATGGCTAATTGAGATAGAAACGGACTCTCCTTCCAAGGCCATGTGAACCTTTTTCTTCTCTACGTTTTTTTATGCTATACATTTCTTGGTTTATAACATTAAAAACAGCATATCTAAAATAGATTATCTTAATTGGTATAAACAATACTTCACCACATTCTAATTGAATAAGTATTACCTCAGTTTTTATAAAAACAATGCTATAAGAAATACTTATGTAAGAAGTTACAATAAAGTACTGTACTTACCAAAAAAATTCAAAATTGCTTGAAGGCCTGGAAGATTCTGCACTACTGGGTCCTGTTGACCCTTTCTAACTTACCTAATGTAAGCCCCTTAATTTCCTGATGCCCCAGTCACACTAGGTTTTTTCCTTTTCCATCTCAGGGCCTTCATGTTTATTGTGCCTTCTGCCTAGAGTTTTTCTTCATTCCCTGCTATAGAACATTTCTAATCATTGTCTGGTCTTGCCCTGAATGTCTTTTCCCTGCCAAGCCGAAATAAAAATCACCTTTCTAGTGTTATTTTTTATAACACTTGAAATTTTTATAGAGTATATTAAACACTGTAATTGCATATGACTGAAACCAAGTTCTATGAAGGCTGAGAATATATCTTTTTTATCACCAGTAAATTTCAGTAAATACTCCAATTGACAAACAACATAGTATAAAAATATTTTTTTGTCTTCTTTAAAATGAAGATAAGTAATATCCATGTTTTCTGATAGATGTTAAAAGAAAATTAAATGTTGACAAAAAGTGGGTTCTAAAGTAGACATACAAACTGTCGTTAAATGACATTGCATACACTCCATTAGCAACAGTGAACAAATTCATATGTATGTCTTAGCATTTTTTAAATGATGCATGCCATAGACCTAAGTTGTTGCCTTTAAGTAGTTCAAACAATAATGAGAGGACATAAATAACTTTCTGGGATAGTTTTAGCTGGTAAAGAGGAATGAGCTAGAATTGATCATGTGAAGTGAACAGAAACAGAACAGAAAAGTCAGTAGAGAGAGTAAAAGGGATTCCAGAAACTGAAAGAAGGTCCCATGTAACTGGGATGTAGAAAGTGAATAGGAGATTTGTGTGAGATGTAACTGATTAAAGTGATCAGGGGCCATGAAATAGGTCGTTGTCGTGGACTGCATGTTTGTGTCACATCCTAAAAAATTATTATGTTGAAGCCCTAAGCCATAGTGTCCATATATGGAGATAGGATCTGTGAAGAAGTGATACAGGTTGAATCACCAGAGTAGGACCTAATTTGAAAGGGCTGGTGTCCTTATTAGCAAAGAAAAGGACTCTTAAGAGGTTAGTGTTTACTTAAAAGCATGGGCCAATAAAGAACCCCAATAGCGAGAGCAATCTAACACAAAATGGACAAATGGGAGGCATCATGTTATAGACTTCAATCTATATTACAAAGCCATACTAACCAAAATAGCATGGTAATGGTACAAAAAATAGAAACATAGACCAATGGGGAAAGAACCCAGATAGAAAATCATCCACATACAGCCAACTGATCTTTGTCAAAGCTGACAATAATATGCATTGGGGAAAAGAAGCTCTATTCAATAAATGGTGCTGGGAAAATCAGATAGCCACATGCAGAAGAATAAAACAGGATCCATATCTCTTTCTACTCACAAAAATTAATTCAAGGTGGATAAAAGACTTAAATGTAAGTCATGAAACCATAAGACAATGCTGGATAAAATTGTTCTAGATGCTGGCCTAGGCAATGAATTAATGAAGACCCCAAGGGAAATCACAGCAACAATAAAAATAAATAGGTGGTACTTTTATTATAAATTATAAATTTCAAAGCTTCTGCACAGCCAAGGAAATTAATCAAGGGAGGATACAGATAACCTTCAAAATGGGAGAAAATATTTGCAAGCAGTATATCCAATAAAGGGTTAATAACCAGAATCTACCAAGAACTCAAGCAAAACAGCAAGAAAATAAAAATTAAAAATTAGGCAACAAGAAAACATAAACAGATGCTTTTCAGAATATGATAGACAAGTGGCCAATAAACATGAAAAAATGCTCAATGTGACTAATCATCAGGAAAATGCAAATTAAACCCACAATAAGACAATGGTGCTAGGAGAACTGGCTAGCGACATGTAGAAGACTGAAACTCGACCATGACCTTTCATCACTAAAGGCAATCAAGGGTATCCATATAGGGTCAGAAGAGATCAAACTTTCGCTCTTTGCAGATGATATGATTGTATATCTGGAAAACACCAGGAATTCTACTACAAAACTCTTAGAAGTAATCAAGGAATACAGCAGTGTCTCAGGTTACAAAATTAACATTCATAAATCTGTAGCCTTTATATATACCAACAATAGCCAAGATGAAAAAACAATGAAGGACTCTATTCCATTCAGAGTAGTGCCAAAGAAGATGAAATATTTGGGAGTTTATCTAACAAAGGACGTGAAAGATCTCTATAAAGAGAACTATGAAAAGTAAAGAAATAGATGAAAATGTTAACAAATGGAAAAACATACCATGCTCATGGCTGGGAAGAATCAACATTGTTAAAATGTCCATATTACCCAAAGCAATATATAATTTTAATGCAATCCCTATTAAAGCTCCACTGTCATACGTTAAAGATCTTGAAAAAATAATACTTCGTTTTATATGGAATCAGAAAAAATCTCGAATAGCCAAGACATTACTCAGAAATAAATACAAAGCAGGAGGAATCACACTACGGGACCTCAGACTATACTATAAATCGATAGTGATCAAAACAGCATGGTACTGGCACAAAAACAGAGAGGTAGGTGTATAGAACAGAATAGAGAACCAAGAGATGAACCCAGCTACTTACCGTTATTTGATCTTTGACAAGCCAAAAAAACATTCAGTGGATAAAAGATTCCCTATTTAAAAAATGGTGCTGGGTGAATGCTGGCAACCTGTAGAAGACTGAAACTGGACCCACACCTTTCACCATTAACTAAGATAGCCTCTCACTGGATTAAAGATTTAAACTTAAGACATGAAACTATAAAAATACTAGAAGAGAGTACAGGGAAAACCCTTGAAGAAATCGGTCTGGGTGAGTATTTTATGAAGAGGACCCCCCAGGCAATTGAAGAAGCTTCAAAAATACACTACTGGGAACTGATGAAACTAAAAAGCTTCTGCACAGCCAGGAACACAGTAAGTAAATTAAGCAAATAGCCCTCAGAATGGGAGAAGATATTTGCAGGTTATGTCGCCGACAAAGGTTTAATAACCAGAATCCACAGAGAACTCAAACGTATAAGCAAGAAAAGAACAAGTGATCTCATCTCAGGCTGGGCAAGGCACTTGAAGAGAATATTCTCTGAAGAAGACAGGCACACGCCCTACAGACATGAAAAAATGCTCCTCATCCTTAATCATCAGAGAAATGCAAATCAAAACTTCTTTGAGATATCATCTAACTCCAGTAAGATTAGCCCATACCACCAAATCCCAAGACCAGAGATGTTGGCATGGATGTGGAGAAAAGGGAACACTTTCTACACTGCTGGTGGAAATGCAAATTAATACGTTCCTTTTGGAAAGATGTTTGGAAAACACTTAGAGATCTAAAAATAGATCTGCCATTCAATCCTACAATTCCTCTACTAGGTATATACCCAGAAGACCAGAAATCACATTGTAATAAAGATATTTGTACCAAAATGTTTATTACAGCCCAATTCATAACTGCTAAGTCATGGAAAAAGCCCAAGTGTCCATCGATCCATGAATGGATTAATAAATTGTGGTGTATGTACACCATGGAATAGTATGTAGCCTTAAAGAAAGATGGAGACTTTACCTCTTTTTTTTTTTTTTTTTTTTTTTTTGTAGAGACAGAGTCTCACTGTATCGCCCTTGGGTAGAGTGCCATGGCGTCACACAGCAACCTCTACTCTTGGGCTTACGCGATTCTCTTCAGCCTCCCCAGCAGCTGGGACTATAGGCACCCGCCACAACGCCCAGCTATTTTTTTTTTTTTTGTAGAGACAGAGTCTCACTGTATGGCCCTCAGTAGGGTGCCATGGCATCACACAGCTCACAGCAACCTCCAACTCCTGGGTTTAAGCGATTCTCTTGCCTCAGCCTCCCAAGTAGCTGGGACTACAGGCGCCCGCCACAATGCCCAGCTATTTTTTGGTTGCAGTTCAGCCGGGGCTGGGTTTGAACCCACCACCCTCGGTATATGGGGCCGGCGCCTTACCGACTGACCGCCCTACGCCCGGCTATTTTTTTGTTGCAGTTTGGCTGGGGCTGGGTTTGAACCCGCCACCCTCGGCATATGAGGCCGGCGCCCTACTCACTGAGCCACAGGCGCCGCCCTGAGACTTTACCTCTTTCATGTTTACATGGATGGAGCTGGAACATATTCTTCTTAGTAAAGTATCTCAAGAATGGAAGAAAAAATATCCAATGTACTCAGCCCTACTATGAAACCAATTTATGGCTTTCACATGAAAGCTATATCCCGGTTATAACCTAAGAATATGAGGAAGGTTGAGAGGGAGGGGAGGAAGGGGGGAGGATGGGCGGAGGGAGTGTGATTGGTGGGATTACACCTGCGGTGCATCTTACAAGGGTACATGTGAAACTTAGTAAATGTAGAATATAAATGTCTTAACACAATAACTAAGAAAATGCCGGGAAGGCTATGTTAACCAGTGTGATGAAAATGTGTCAAACAGTCTATGAAACCAGTGTATGGCGCCCCATGATTGGATTAATGTACACAGCTATTATTTAATAAAAGTAAATAAATAAATTCTCACTGGATAAAAGATTTAAATTTAAGACATGAAACTATAAAAATACTGGAAGAGAGTGCAGGGAAAATTCTTGAAGATACTAGCCTTGGAAAATACGAGAAGGAACCCCCTGGTAATTGAAGCAACACAAAAAAATATGTTACTGGGATCTGATCATGCTAAAAGGCTACTACACAGCTCAGAGCACAGTAAGTAAAGCAAACAGATAGCCTTCAGAATGGGAGAAGTTTTTTGCAGGTCCTAATTCGAACAAAGTTCTGATATCTACGATCTACAGAGAACACAGATCAATCAGTAAGAAAAGAACAAACAACCCCATTTCTTTGTGGGCAAGAGACTTGAATAGAAACTGCTGAAGATGACAGGCAAATGGCCAACAAACACATGAAAAAATGCTCATTTTTAATCATCAGAGAAATGTAAAGCAAAACCACTTTGAGATATCCCCTGACTCCTGTAAGATTAGCTTACATCACAAAATCCCCAAACTGCTGATGTTGGCATGGATGTGTAGAAGAGGGAACACTTCTACACTGCTGGTGGGATTGCAAACTAATACAGCCTTTTTTGAAAGAAGTATGGAGAATTCTGAAGGAACTAAAAGTTGGCCTACTATTTGATCCTGCCATTCTATTACTAGGTATCTACCCAGATGAACAAAAACCATTTTACAACAAAGACAAGATTTGTACCTGAATCTTTATTGCAGCCCAGTTAATAACTTATCAAGTCATGAAAACAGCCCAAATGCCCATCAAGCCATGAATGGATTAACAAATTGTGGTATATGTATACCATGGAACACTATGCAGCCATTAAAAAGATGGAGACTTTACATCTTTTATGTTTCCCTGGATGGAGCTGGAACATAGTCTTCTTAGTAAAGTATCTCAAGAATGGAAAAGTATCCCATGTTCTCAATACTATTATGAAGACAATATATAATCACTTACACATTCATATGAATGGTAAAATGCAAATCTAGTGCAAACAAGAGAAGAGAAGAAGAGGGATAGGTGAGGAGAGGAGGGTGGAAGAGTGGAGGGAGAGTATTTAGTGGGATGTCACCTAATGTGCATAATGAAAGGGTACATTTCACTTTTTTTTTTTTTTTGCCGTTTGGCCAGGGCTGGGTTTGATCCTGCCACCCTCGGTATATGAGGCCGGCACCCTACTCACTGAGCCACAGGTACTTCCCGAAAGGGTACATTTCAAAACAACTAATAGTATATCATGTCTTACCACAAAAAATAAATGAGGTGATGGTTGTGTTCATCAGTTTGATTTAAGCATTCCACTGTATTCCATTGTATATCATATAATATATCAAATCATCACATTGTACCATATAAATGTATACAGTTATGATTTAATAAAAAAAGATAACATCTTACCCAAGTCAGGTTGGCTTTTATTAAAAATCGCAAAAACAGTAAGTGCAGTTGTGTATACAGAGAGAAAAGAACACATATAAACTGTTGGTGGGGTTGCAAATTACTGCACCCTATATAGAAAACAGAAAGGAATTTCCTCAAAGAACTAAAAATAGACCTACTATTTGATCCAGTAATCCCATTACTGGGTATTTATTTAAAGGAAAATAAGTCAGTTTATCAAAAGGACACCTAGGCACAGATGTTTATCACAGCACAATTCACAATTGAAAAGATATGGAATCAACTCAGCTGCCCATCAATGCATGAGTGGATTAATAAAATGCGGTGTATGTATACAATGGAATCTGTGTACTACTTAGCCATGAAGAAGGATGACTTAAAGCCTTTGCAAAAGTTTGCATGGAACTAGAGACCATTATCCAAAGTGGAGTATTAAAAGCATGGAAAAATTAACACCGCATGTACTAAGAATTAAATTGGAACTAAGGGAAAAGCACACATGCACAGAGGGAAGGAAAACTCATTGGAAATCAAGCAGGGGGAGGGAGAAAGAGGGGATGGGTGCAGTGCACACTATCTAGGTATCTAGGTGATGGGCCCATTTATAACCCTGGCTCAAGCATTTTCAAAGTGATCTATGTAAACATAAACATGTATATCCTGTATTATTTTGAAATAATTAAAAAAATTAAATTAAAAAAGAATTCTCTGTGCTTTAGAAGAACTTAGAACCAATGGGACTCTAGATCTTAAAGGACTAATCTCAGTTCGTCAGGCTACTGTATTTGTCAGATTCTCATACTTCATGTAAGAATCTTAGCCTGATGTAACCTTGCCGGTCAACCACACGCATTGAATACTACTCATATCATCAATGAAAAAAGTACTTTGACCATCCATTGGGCCAATTAACAAACCCTCAGGTGTGTATTTTTATAATTGTGTGGCAGTAGCATATATAACCATTCCTAAAATGTGGATTTCTGATTTAGTGTACTTCAAATGCTAACAGTCCCTATCCCTACACTATAAGGATAGGGACTTACACACTAAGGATAGGGATTTTACACTATAAATTGAAGTTAATTTATTGACATTTATACCATTCTATTTGTACTGAAATATCTTTAACGTAAATCATCACATAGACAATATAACAAAAGAGTTTGCACTGTGGATGTGACACAATCATTTTTCTCTTTTTGTAAGTTTGCTTTGTTGGGAAAGCCAATGGAAGTTGGGAAAATAAATGGAAGAAAATGAATGAGAATGGTCTTGTAGGAAGACCACTTATATATGTAGAGAAGTTGGTCTCTCATGGATGCAATTTGGATAGAGAAAAAGAAGCATATTTGAGACCTTTTTAAGATGAAAAATTTTAATTATCAATGGTATTTTAAATTCTATGAAGTAGCTTAAAATATCTAGAATGATTTATAAATTTACTTCATCAACTAGATTGATGGAGGTTCTGTTGAGTGGGACAAGGAACATTTGTTAAGAACCATGCTTGGGGGCAGAAAAGTGTAGTTGTAGACTTAGGCCCATTGATCTTGCAGACACCTTTATATTTTCTTAGATGTTAGGAAAGCAGTTTTATGTACAGAGTTTCTCTTGAACTAAAAAGAGGTTTGTAGTGATATAACTTGGGAGTCCTCTAATCATCCATGATTATTAAATTTATTAGTATGGTTGGCAATATCTTGAGAGGGAGGGGGCATAAAATGTGAAAATAGTAGAGAACTTATGACTGAGCCATGAAGAACTCTTAGTTTTAAGGGCCTTTTATAGGAAGGTGAATTTTTGTTTACAGAAAACAGTATGTAGAAGAAAAACAGTAATAGAGAAAAAAAGACTACTAAGAGAATATCATAGAAACTAATGGAAGGAAGAGAGAATTTCCAAACGAGGGAAACACCATTACTATTGCAGTGCAAAGTCAAGAAAAGTAATTAAAAATATTCATTTTGGGAAAGAGAAAGGACACTGACCTTTGTACAACCTATTTATAAAGAATGGAGTGGAAAATGTATGAAGTGAAAGAAAAGCAGTTGCAAGTTCAAGAAATGGCCAGGGTTCTTTGAGTAGTTATGTGAGCCTGGATCCCTTTTTCTCTGGGCAGTGCCCTTGTCCTTTCACCTTGCCCTCTACCATTATGTAACATTCTTGTACTGTGTACCATTAATGCAGTAAAAATTGCTGTTTTTGGCTTAAAATATTATTTTTGTTTTTTGCTGTAAGACTATTTTTTGCAGTTAAATAAATGACCTTTTATGTAGGGAATTCTCAGCATTGTGTAGCTGATGGGCATATAATATACCAATACTTAAAGACTTTTCTAATATTTTGGCAATAGTCACTTGTAGGCACATAAGATAATGTGGGGCAGTCGCTGTAAGGCATATGTGAAGGAATACGTTTGTCATTTAGCTTAAGTCAGTCCTGCATGAATCGTATGCTTATGATTTTCCTGGTATTGGTTCCAAAATTTTTTTAATTATTCCTTTTGGTTCTTTAATGTAAATTATAAATTATAGATGCTGCTACAACATCATGAACTTTGAAGTAAGGGACTCCACTTGGGATATTGTTAATTCTAAGCACAATTAGATTCTAACTAGCCTAACTCTGATTATTTCGTGTAGTTCCAATATTATAACTACATGTGTTTTCAAAGAGGTCTCTAAGGCTTATCTGCTATTGTTTCACAGTAACATTAAAAACAAATTTTTATGATGATTATAATATGATGTTCAATCAAGATGAAAATGTATTATAACATTGGCCAAAAGCCAGAAGGAGCTTTATCCCAATATGAATTGTATATACGAGCGTTGCATACATTATTGTTAGGAATTTGACATTAAAGAAATTCTCTTCCTTTATATATGATTGGACTTGAAGGTTAACATTAAAGGAGAAATATTTTAAAAATAAATTTTACCCTTATTAGTAAAGGAAGGTCCTAATAAAACTTTCTGCCGCCATTTTTTTTTTTTCCATCTGGCTGGATCTGTTTGAGGTCTTAATATATGCCCAGTTACTTCAGGAAGCTTTTCATGGACCTTCTTGGGGAGAAAAGTACCTTTTGTTTTTGGTGACATAGTATCCTGGTCATACGTGTTACAACCTTTTCCCCATTGAAACCTTATGATTACCTACCTCTTCTGCTAACTAAGGATTCCTGGAAAAAGAATGAACTATTCCCATCAATTTTTGTAACTTCATTGTTTATCAGGCTGCATTTACATAATAAGACTGGCAATTGAATCATATTTAAGTATCAAAGCAATCACAGTGCTGTTTAGAGCTTTCCGGAGAGATTTTATTCTGTAAAAACCAACTTTTAGTTGTGGAAACAAGTTGCAGAAAAGTGTGCACGCTCCTCCTTTCTTTGCACAGTCTTGATTCCTTCTCTGGGGCAGTGTAACATATTTATTTGAAACTTTAGGTACAGAAACAAAAAGAGGTGGAAGTAATTAGACAGAAGCTAGTCCAATGGTCCATCACTTAGTGAATAAACCTTTTTGTGTCCACTTCCACCCTCAATGGGTCTATAGTTGTATAGAGGACACCACTTTTTTCTCTTATTTAATATTGATTCTGTCTACCTCTGGTAACAGCATCACCATCTTCCACTCTCAGTCAGTATCCTGATTCTAGAGGAGCATAAAGGATTCAAGACCTTTACCAGATCTATTCCTAGATCTTTGTGCCTCTTTTATAATTAGTTTACATTAGAAAACTACATATATAAGTTTAGTTCTCTACTTCTTCAATTAAAATACGAACTCAGGGAAGGAGTATTAGTATCTGTGTATATACTATCTCCTATCCACCCTCTTATTCCTACCCATGTTGTTCCTCAAAATATATTTATTGCATCAAGTCATGAATGGTCAGTAACCAAAAGGTTATTGAAGGATAAATTAAAGAGATGTCTGGATCTTTCAGATCTGATTATTTTGATTTAATAAATGTAATCAAATACATGTCGGTATAAGAAAGCCCACTGTTCCAATATCAGCCATGGGTCTAAACTGTATACAGTGTATATGCTATGTAAAAATTATGGCCTATTTGCATAGAATGCCAATTAACAAAGAACAGATATTTTCCAAAGAGTATCTGTTCTGAATTTTTGTTGCATGTTTTAAAATAGGTAACCTCTTTTAGGCTTGCTTTCTTCTTTAGTGTCCTTCCCTCAGGAACTTAAAAGAAAAACTAAAATGAAATTATCAGTTCACTAAAGCAGGCACGCTGCCCCAAGGTTTGGCAAAGTGCATCTTGTCTCACTGTTTCTGTTAAGGCATCTACAAGGGGAAAAAAAATAAGTTTACCGAAGTCAGCCCCTCTGGCCAGTCTTTCTTACTTGCAAATAATGAATCCAAGGGAAAAAAAGTGAAAGGCCAACATCTTGTTAAAAGTTCTCAAAAAGTTTCCAAAATTTTAGGAAAGTGAAAAGTAGAAAAATAACACTGAAAGTACAGGCCTGGTGAAACAGCCTCGAAGGTGAGTCACAGTTCTCATGTCAGGGCTGTGAAGTGCTCTTCTCATCAAATGGAATTTCTCTGCAAATGCTCCATAAGTTGTCCATGTGATGGCAATAACAAAAGCCATTCATTCAAAAGGATAAATTTACAGGTATATTTAGGAGTACAGAGATAGTCCAAATTGGAAATAAAAAAACCCAGTGATTTCAAAAATAAGGATAAAAGGATTACTTTGCAAGTGCTAAATAATCTGGTCTGAAATTGGAATTTTACCTAAATTAGCTTCTGGACTGAACCCTTACTAGCCTGAACTGATTAATAACTGAAAATGATTTTTATGCAATGTGGAAACAGTTGGCAAATATCTTTTAAAATGAAAATGTCTTTGATACATAAGAGTTAAACATTCTAATGTTTTCTTTACTTTCACCTAAAGTGTACCAGTAGCATACTTATATTAAAGGCAGAAATGACTTGTACATTTTCATTTCAAGGTTTAAATGAAGTTTCAAATTATGCAATGAGGGGTCATTGATGCGACTCTAATGGCCACTGTGGAATCATATACTCTTTCTATTCAGAGCGTTTAATAACTATAGGTGGATATAGACATGAGACAAACATCTGCACAAACATTAAAGCTGCAGAAGTTAGAATCACCTAATGAAGGCCGTAGCTAATTGTCACTATGAGTGTTGTTAGTCTTACCATACGCCCTCTACACTCCTTGAGTCATATGTTAAAGTTTCCCACAAGGAAATGATTTAGTTTGTGCAATTCCTCCTGGAGCCATTAAGCCGATGGAAATGTAACAGCATTGAGAACACAGAGACATGCTTTGGTGTTCCTGTAAATGTGTTCTGTATGGAGATGTGCTTCAGATGGGGAAATCATGGCATACTCAGCGAAGTTTGGAGAATACCCCATGCCGTTCCTCTCTGAGAATTACTGTGTATATTAGCATAACTGAGGTTTGATTCAAAAAAGGAAATTTGACTTTGCTACCTGTATATTTCCCAAATCTTAGATGACATTAGAACTGTGTTGTCAAGTAGTCCCCACTAACATCAAAGAAAACTAGTGAAATAGGTGCTTATTTCAGGAAGTACTGGGATAAGGTCACTTTCCAACTATAATCAGTGTCAGTCCAGTAAAACTAAGAGACAGTCTATGTATTCCAGTCACTGGAATGGAATGTCCTTTTATAAAAGTTAACAAAATCCATCCTACATTCCAGATTACACAAGTTCTGAGAGTCTGCTGGCATGAGATGGATTCTCAGAGGCTTGTCAGTCTCTAGGTGCAAATTAGGGCCTTGCCTTACAAAGCTGAGGATTGGACACAGAAAGATGATGACTACACGAAAGGACTAGAAAATCCTTAATGGTGAACTTCACATTCAAGTCGGTAGTATGTCTCACACTGGAACTTTTCAACAACTCCACAGCCACCTTTCATGGCCTACAGTCTTTTTCACATGCAAACCCTTTTCTACACCTGTAGCAGAGTACACATCAGAACATGTAAATCACATTCTTAATAATTACATATCATTTTATGGATAAAATTTTCAGAATTTCTGGAATTCTTCATGATTATGCTGTATTCGCCCACCCCTAGATTTGGTTGGAGAAATGCTATGCATTTATCCAGGTGTAACTTGGTAGAGCCATTGAAATAGCCTATTCTGGCAGGTCTTTAGTCTATGAGTCATGCATTGTAGTTAACATAAGTCTTTTGAGAGTCATATAGTAGCCCACCTTATAACACTTAATACATTGCCTGAAATAACAGGGTCACCTATTGCCGATGTAATTTGAAAGAGGTAATATAAAAATAACATGGACATCCACTTTGAGGAAATGTACTAGGCCTGTCTGAAGTTTAGCAGCAAACAAAGTAAGAATTATCGCACACTCATGCGACTCATAGTGTGACATGGAGGAAAGCCCTCAGTCTGTTGGTTGCTGTTTTGTTATTTCTTACACATAGCTTTTAGAAAGGAAAGAACAAGCGTAATTGGAAGAACTTTGTGACTAAAGAAAATATTATGGGTACTTAATCAGTGAAACACATTAATGTGGTCAACTCTATAAATAAAGTGCTTTGAATGAAAGCTGTGATTATTCCCAGGGTGGACATTAATGAATATTTTCAGCACTTTTTATGGGGCAGAAATGGTCAGTTCATTTAGCCTTTGACTTTGGAAAGAATGAGAGAGAGTTCATACATGATATCCCTTCACTCTTTAGGCAGTGTGGCATTTGAGGACTGCAACTTAGAAGTTCTGTGTCCACTCTGTCTTTTTTCTTCCTGGCATAACAATTCATTTCTATAATCTGCCTTTCTATTTGTGCAGATAGCAGCCATTTATGTAACTCTTAGGCTTAATAAAGCGACAGAAAACACAGCCTTAAGCAAATGACTATACTATTCATCAATTCAGTGACTCGAGGTGATGCCATTATATATAAACAGAACGGTTGTTCGGTGTTTTCACCAGCAACTTCTTTCAGTGCTCTCATATTTCCTGTTATAAAAAGTTGAAAGCTTAAGTAGTCGTGATGGGAGCCACTTTGCATTGCGTACACTTAATCTCTCCTTGAGCACCATAGTCTTCTGACAAATACATAAATGAACTGGAGGCACTGCAGGTTATGTGCATTTTCATTTCAAGAAGATTGCCTTTTTATTGTTTCTTATTTTGCATTGATATTCTGAAGCTGTAAAAAGAAAGGTAGAAATAAAATAAGTGGAAATGAAAGTGTTACAATTGAGTAATGTTGTCCAGGAGCTTTAGCTTAGAAAGCTTATAATTCATTTATACAACAACAACAACAACAACAAAAACAGTCTTACTAGTGATTTTAATGTTCTTAAATGCCTCCAAATGTTTCTGTTGACTAACTTATTCCCAGGAGGTCATTATAACTCTTTTAGGTCATCCAGGTACTGCTTTCTAAATTACCGTGATAGGAAATTCAATTACTACTGTATCCTTTCAGTGGCCTAAAAGAATAAATGGTCTTCCTAAAATGTTTTTCTCTTTGGAAAGGCCTAGAACTTTGGAGCTGGATAGTACCTTAGAGATTATCTGATTCAGTGCTCTGATGATCAGACTGTCCTGAAAACTGGCTTAAAAATACAGATTCTCAGGTTTTGTATTCTCAGGCTCAGAATCTACAGATTCTCGCTTAGATCCTCTGTTACAATATATTTGACATAGTACCCAGGAATCTACATTTTGTAATAAGAATTCCAGATGCCTCTTAGGATCAAGCCGTTTGGGGGAAAACAAATAAATCCACCTTTTTTCTTTCAGGAAGAAGCAGATCCCCAAATAAAGTATTAAGTAATTGATCTAAGTCATATACAATATTTGAAATATTGAGATTAGTTCAGGAAAAAAAAATGTTGATGGGATTCTTTTTTCATCCCATGGTGAGGAATGGAAGAATTTAGTTTCTTAGAATTTCATGACCTTCTGTACTGAATAAAATAATGTCATGTGGGAGAAGTGATAGGAGATGCCCTGCTGTGTCCACAGTAGTGGTTCTCAACTGAGGCTGATTTTACACCCCAGATAACATTTGACGATGTCTAGAGATAGTTATCATGTTACAGCTGGGGAGTGGTACTGCTGGTATTTACTGAGTAGAGGAAGGGAAGCTAATAAACATGTGAGAATGCACAGATTACTCCCTGCTGCCCCCCCCCCCAAAAAAAAAAAAGAATCGTTTACCCATTTAATTCCTTCTTGACCTTCTTCTTTCCCTGACATATTTTGGAGGAATATTTGGAGCATTTTGTTTTCTTCTTAAAATTAGATAGACACTCTACATCAAAGCTTAGGGGTCATTTGTTGGCTCATATGAGGCTACGCTGGACAAAGTTTCTTATTCCCATAGGATGATACGGTAAATCTTTTGAGAATCCCTCCTCCCTATTCTTCTCAGATATCTAAACCTGTTTATTCTGAGAACATCTTAATGTATGCTTTTACCTTTTGACATTTTGTGTCTAGGTCCTCCAGATTCTGCTTCCTCATGGTCATCTACAAGTTGTGTCAATGTTAGCTGAGTTTGAAAGGAAACAGGGACAGAGGTTTGTGGCTTCAATCAGCCCAGAGCTAAAGTGAATGAAATGCTCATTTTACATAGAATAATTTATTTGATATGATTCAATATGATTCTATTTTCCTGATATTCCTCTGTTCTATTTCCTTTTCTCTGTCTTTGCTATACATGTTTAACTCAGATACTCATCATTTTTTTCATGAACTATCATAATCAATAACTAACACCTAAACATTTTTGCAAATTTTTGCCATTTCCCCACCCATTCTCTACCTAATAATTTTTTTTTTTTGTGAAGTGCTTTTCCTTATTAAATCAATCAGTAGTTCTCAGTTTTAGGAATGTTTCCCAAACTTGGATTATGGGTGGAATATTTTTAAAGAGGAAAGGATTATTTCATATTACTTGTACATATTATAAAATCACGACATGTGTTCAAACATAAAACCAAATTAACCCTAAGTTGAAAGCTTAATACAACTACAAGACCACGACATATTTTCAAATAAAAAATGAAACTAATTATACAATAAATAAAATTAAAATTTGCCATATTAATCCAATATGAAGGTTAATGTTGTCCCCAAATTGTAGCACTGCTTTTAGCAGCCATAGTCCTTTTGTTTTCACATATCTATGCTGTACATTTGTAGTACGGCTTGATTTTTCTATTTCTTTACTTTGTCTGGCATGAACACTTTATTTAAATATGAAAGCTACATTCATTCTTTCTGCATTAACCCAGGTCAAATAACTGATCTACAGCAGGATTACCAAAATGCAGAACTAAGATAAACACATACAAGAGAAATTGATTGATAAGCTATATTAGCTAAGTCTTGCTTTTTCTTATATTTTTATAATATTCTATTATACTCATATTTTTATAATGTAATGAAAGAAAAAACACAGAATTAAAAATTCTCATTGTTAACTTACATCAGACTGTCAGCTCAAGAACTGTTTTTGCAGTAAGAGAAAACAATGACCTGTAGAACTGAATATAAATGTCATAGCAAGGCATGTAAATTCCTCAATATGCTGCTCTTTTCTCATCTCCCCAGGATCATCTATTGGGCACCTGCTGCTTCAACACTTATTACCTAGTGTTACTGAGCTCACTAGGTTGCCCTTTCTCTGCACTGTCGCAGTTCTCCATGTATAGGCTTTTGATTCTTTGTCAATGTATTATTTTTTCTACCAGTTTTTTTTTTTTTTTTTTGAGACGGAGTCTCATTTTGTTGCCCTGGGTAGAGTGTCATGGCGTCATAGCTCATAGCAACCTTTACCTCCTAGCCACAAGCGAGTCTCCTGCCTCAACCTCCGAAGTTGGCCAGGTACCTGCCACAATACCCGGCTATTTTTAGAGACCATGTCTTGCTTTTGCTCAGGCTGGTCTCAAGTCCTGAGCTCAAGCAATCCACCTGCCTCGGCTTCCCAGAGTGCTAGGAGTACAGACGTGAGCCACATGCCTGGCCTTTGTTTCTTCATATTTCTAAATCATCCTTCAGGATCTAGCTTAGGTATCATTTTCTTCATTTCTAAAACTACTTCCAGAAACTTAGGTTGAAATGTTTCCCTATTCTGTAGACTAGAGACACCTATGCACAGCTTCAGCCCATCCCCTTCTTTATAACAATGACCATTTATTTCTTCACTACGCCATAAGCTTTGAAGAGTAGACCATGTACTGCCAGCACGTAGGTCCAGGCCCTGTCACACAGTAGTTCCTAGATAAGTAAATAGAAGTGCAGTGAACCATTTTTTAATTAAAGGGCTATTTCTAGTCACCATATTTTTTGAGGGTTTATGGTTAGATTGTTTTGTAGTACTAGATGCTGAATGTACTTTGAAAAAACATGGTATAGTTAAAAAATACATTGGATTTGAAGTAAGAGGACTTACATTCATATTCTGTCCTGTTATTTGTTCTTGTGTGTAAAATGCAGTTAAACAATTACCCTTCCACACCATTTTTGTAGATGTGCAAAATCCTGGCACAGTGTCTGGCCCATAAGAATATACCCAAGAAATGTTAGTTTCCTTTCTATTTTATAGTTTTACTTCTTTTAATGGCCTTTAGTGGTTCGAAATTATTGTTTTTTTTTTATTAAATCATAGCTGTGTACATTGATATGATCATGGGGCATCATTCACTACCTTCATAGACCGTTTACCAAGTTTCACATATACCCTTGTAAGATGCACCACTGGTGTAATCCCACCAATCCCCTTCCCTCTACCCACCTCCCCCCTCCCTCCCCTCCCTTTCCCCTTTCCCCCTATTCTTACTCAGCCCTACTATGAAACTAATTTAGGGTTTTCACATGAAAGCTATAACCCAGTTACAACCGAAATTATTATTGTTACCAGATAAGCTTCAAATGTGTATACTTCCTCATTGCAGTTAGATTAAGGTCCAGTCTTAGCTGTTTTTCTGACTAAGCTTGAAGACTGCTATATAAAATAGATAACACAAACAATCTCTCCTTTTTATCCTCATAGGATACTTTGCTCCCTTTAGCTATTTATATTCATTCAAAACATATTTCTTTTATTTTATTGCCACAGGCATGAGAGAACCTTTACTTTGTTCTTATTATCTAGAGAAATCTGTCTTCTTCCATATTTTTATAGCCTCTTTTCATCAGCATCTACTTTGAGAAATGTTTCCTTTACCTACATTATATTATTGAGTTTTCTGTTTTATGCTCCCACATGGCTATTAGACCTATAGCTTTAATTCTTTGGTAAGAGGCTTATGATTTACCAATGAAACAAAATTCATTGTAGAGATCATGTCATGTGGAGTTAAACAATATGAAAAATTTCTATAAACAGTGGGTTATTTCTTGTTTTTCACATATATTTTATAAACAAAGATAGGTAAAAGGTAGATCTGAAGGCAGTTGAGACAAGACAGATGTACTTGGTGCCAACTATGGGGGAAAAGGAAGAAAGACTGCAGTTTGCTTGTGGTAGGTAGACATGCCAACTGCAAACTACAGAAGGAGTTAAAGGGAATATTCTTAATAATATAGACACTTATTGGTACAAGAAAATTTGGGCTAGATGGAAAAGAAAGGCTTTGCAGCTGTGGGAATTACTGAAGGATGAACTAAGCTACTAAGGGATGCAGTGAGTTATCAGTAGAGATAAAGTATCTGAGTTAACATCCTGAGTGTGAGAATATGAAATCAATTCATCACAAGCAGCAGGCAAGAGACTCTGACCCACTAGAGATCCCTGTTCCCACAGATTATTCTTTGGTTCTGTGCCATCCCGAGCACTGACAATAATGTGTGCACAGGTGGTGTCTGCATGGGATTAAGGCTGCATCTGGCAGACCCTTGCCCATTTCACCTTCAGCCTACTGTTCAAATTCAGTTCTAATTAAAACTTTGGTGTCTTCTGGTAAAGGGATTCATATTTAGAAGTTCAGAAGAAATTAACTTGGCTTTTGTTTGCCCTGATTGTCACATTCATGAAGAGTAGTCAATTACAAAGTCAATTACAAAGAACCTTAGTATGGTCTTCTGATTTGGGGATAAAATCTTCTGAGCTGGCAAATCTCAGTCGGGAGTTAGACGTTTCCAAGTAGTGACCTCAGGCACTCTTATCTATATGTTGCCTACATTTGGGCCAGAGTTAATACATGTCATTGCTGAAAACTGAACACTGTTAGAGAAATTGAAGGGATTCTTCAGTGTGTTTCTGCTTCCAGATTTCTTGTAACGATCTGTTTAAGAAATAAAATCATTTGGGCTATTATGAAATGCACATCTGATACCATTATTTTTGACTTGTTCTTAGTATTTTTATTTAGCTTCTTATGAAACTATTAATATTCATTTATGTTTGAGGCTGGTTTAGAAAGTTCTTTCTATGCTTTTGTGTCAGCTATTTTGTATGTAAAGTTACATCCCTTGCCCTTGGAGAACTTTCAGTATGTTGACAGAAATGATAATTGTTTATGTTAATGACAAGGCAAGCCACAGGCTAGAAGAAAGCATTATATACACACAAACACACATATATATGTATTATATATTTCACATATATATGTATTATCCAAAATATACAATATATATATGTATTATCCAAAATATACAAAAAACTCTAAAATTCAACAACAATAAAATGAGCAATCTTTTTAAAAATTGGGTAATAGGTCTAGAAAAGACACATCATCAAAATGTTATATAGATGGCAAATAAGCATATGAAAATATGCCCAACATTATCTGCCATTAAACAATCTGTACACTGATTAGAATGGCCAAAGTCTAAAACACTAGCAACACCAAATATTGGCAACAGAAACAAACACTCATTCATTCCTGGGATTCAAAATCATGCCAGACACTTTGGGCAGTTACTTACAAAACTAAAGATATTGTTATCATATAATCCAGCAACCGTGTTCTTTTATAGTTTACCTGAATTGGCAGAAAAGTTATGGTAAGACGAAAACCTGCACACAGATGTTAATAGCAGCTTGGTTCATTATTGTCAGAATGTGGACACAGCCAAGATGTTCTTTAATTAAACAATGAATAAATAAATTGTGGTATATCTATATGATGTAATATTATTCAGCAGTAAAAAGAAATGAGCTGTCAAGTCTTGATAAGAAACAGATAAAACTTAAATGCATATTATGAAATAAATAAAAGCCAATCTGAAATGATTCCAACTATATGATATTCCAGGAAAGATAAAACTATGGAGACAGAGACAGTAAAAAGATCTGGGGTTGCCAGTGGTAAGCAGGCAGGGAGGGAGGAATAGACAGAGCACAGAGGGCTTAGGGCAGAGAGACCAGCCCGTATGATATTAGGATGGTGGACGCATGCCATTACACGTTAGTCAAAACCTATAAAACGTACATCAAGAGTAAACCTTAATGTAAAACATGGGTTTTAGAGAATCTGTCAGTGTAGTACCAAACGCCTCCCTCTGGTTGATGTTGTTCACAGCTGGGAAGGCTGGGGGTGGGTGGAGTCAGGGTATATGGGAACTCAATGCTTTCTACTCATTTTTGCAGTGAACAAAAAGTGCTCTAAAAAATAAAGCCTATGGTAAAAAGAAAAGATAATGCTTTAATGTTAAGTGGTATGAAATAAGAGTTATAAAAAGTGTGGTTAACTCAGAAAAGACTCAGTTTGAAGAGGTTTGGAAAAGATTTCACAGAAGCAGAGACTTTAGGGTAGGATTTCAGAGGCAAGTAGAATTTTACCTGTATGAGGGAAGGCTGGTGTTATAGGCAGAAAAGGAGAAGGAGGGAGAAGAGACATGGCCTACTCTGTCCACGTGCCATGGCATACTAATCAGTGACAGAGCTGCGGTTCAGATCCAGGCACCATGATATCAGAACTCCTATGCCTGCCCACTACACCAAGGGATGGTGCAGGCAAAACATTCAGTCCAGGAGGAACTGGATAAAGATCAAATATCATTGCCTTTGTTTGTTTGTTTTTCTAGGTCCCTCTGCAATAAAATAGACCAGTAGCTGCAATCAACTGCAATCCTATTCTACCTTCATGATGTTTTCCTTGGCCAGAAATGCACTAAATGCTCTCAAGATTCGAAGCATTCAGCAAAGTGTGGCAAGACAGAACCATGTAAAACACTCGCCAGATTTTCATGATAAATATGGTAATATTGTGCTTGCTGGTGGCACTGCTTTTTGTGTTGTTGCATGGGTGTATACAATAACACAGATTGGAATCATGTGGAACCTCTCCCCTGTTGGCAGAGTTACCCCAGCAGAGTGGAAAGTTCAGTAACCTTCACAGTTGCTATAATGCAGAATTGTTTTGAAACAAACTTGGCATGTAACCAATCTGCTGCTCATTAAACTATATCATAATTGAAGAAATAAAATACATTTGAAGTCTTTAAACAGTCATTGCAAATGGTCATTATATTGCCTGGTAGCAACACAGTAGCAAGTGGGTAGAGATTACAGAGGATTATGAATAACAGCTGTGGTGACCTGCAGGCGAAGTTGGTGCCCTTCACTATGAAGCTACAAGCTTCCCCGGCTTAGGCCTCAGAAAAGCTGAGAAGAACTGGTGGAAATTTGAATAGTAGGCTCAGGTGCTGTTCTTTGAATGAGGCAAGCCAGAAGATCAGCAGCAAGTTAATACAGGCTGCCACGGTGTCTGGTGCTCTGTACCAACCTTCTAAGTGCCAAATGGTTGGTGTTTCATGTTCCCTTTTCCTATTTAATATATTTTTCTCTCATGGCCAGCCCTCACCTGAAAATACAAAGGGAAGGGAGTAAGTAGCTCAAGCTTAACAAAGTTGACACTTAGAAAGCTATCGTTGTCTACCCCGTGTCAACTTGATATCAATGCACATCTTTTCTAACCATACGCACATACCAAATAATGACAGTAACACAACATACTTCTGCCTCACATAATGCAATTTTCCCTTAGAAAATTAAAAACATACTGTCTCCCAAAAAAGGACACAAAGTCCTCTCAGGGTGATACTCTGAACTTCCAGTTTAATGGCACCATTACCATGATCCCTAGTGGATCGTTAGGGGTATTAGTGAGAGGAGTCACTCTCATGTTCACCACTTGATCCCAAGACCTCTAAATCCTGGCCCTAGGGGAACAGCACTGTACATTTGTCACTTATTTAGAGCCTATCCAGCATCCCAGGAGACATTACCTCAACCAACAGGGTGCTATTCAGCCTTTGCTGTAACGAACATGCTAAAAGACTATGATAGCAATCTACCAGCAACAAGAACATGGTAAAAACAGTGACTCCCATAAATATGAACCCACTGTTGGCACTTCATTGCTATAAAATGAATTTTCTGGTTAAAATCTGTGATATGTGGTATACTATGATGCTAAGAAAGGCATTTTGCAAGTCCATGGGTGATAGCATTCCCAGAAGTTATAGGAAAGAAGGTAAGTCCACGTGCTTAGTAAGTGTATGTTCATGTGAGGCAGAAGTGCTGCTTTTTTCATGATGGCAATTGCCCATGGAACCAACGCGGCACCGATGGCCGGCTCACATGCTCCCTTCTTCTAGGGAATGTTGCCACATGGAAGTGGAGTGTCTTGTCCCTTCCCTAGGTTGGGTACTGAGCAGTATGACAGTCAGACTGCCTTGGTAAGTGGAAATGTACATTGTTGAGCCAATATATAACCTGCATTTCTGCTTCCATGGCCACTTTGTCTCTGAGTCATTGTGAAAGCACAAGGTATCTGGGAAAGTGACTGATGTCCATAAGTCTGGGTCATCTTATCCACCTGAGGACTGAGATACCTCCCTGTCGAGTATCCTTTGGGTGAGCATTTGTATGGGGCATGGTTATCTTCTACGCTTGCTCCCATGGAGAAGTCTATTCACACAATCCAGCCTCACTCTTCCTGGCACCAGTTTTTCAACAGCGTTCGCTTCAATATTCTGGGCATTTTGTCAGGCCATTGGCTATCATCCAGACTCAGTATAGGCTTGTGTCTCTGGCCTTCTCTCTTACCATGTAAAATGAACAGCTACATGTACTATTTAAAGAACTTCCCATTAGGAAAATTCCACTTTTCCTTCAGGGCCACCCTGGAATTAAACTGCATTGCTGAAGCTCAACACTTTCAGATATGGCATACACTGAACCAGACCTTGATTTCTTCTTGTAAGTGGCTAGTAATCGGAAGCCAGACCTGCATAGTCTGTGTTCAAGGTGACACAAGATTTTCCTGGACACACAATTTGTAAACCCTGGAGCTAACACTCAAGCCCAGATCTCTCTGGCTTTAGAAACTTTGCTTTTACTTGGAAGTTACACCATTCACCAGGTTTGTTGAGTTTTGTAGGTGGCGTGTTCTGGAGAAGGATTCAGTGGGAGGCAGACTAGATGGAAGCCGTCGTAGATTGTTGTGAAAATTATGGGAGTAGATGAACTCACTGGGATAGTATATCAGCCAGGAAGTGGGGATAGAGAAAACATGTAGCGTAAATTGAGTATTTTAAAACAGCAGTCATTTTATTCCTTACCTTTCTCCTGTATATTTTCTGATTTGAGATTAGGATTAAAGTCTACCTTTTTCAGTCTATATATGGATATATGTAAGAGAGTATATGTGTGTGTGGAGAGAAAATGTGTGTATCACTTGTGTAATGTATATATATTACACATTGAATGTAAACTATATATAATGTGTAATTTGGATATAAACAAACACATAGGTATATACACATCCACATAGGTACATATATATTTTAAGAGCAAAATTATTTTAAGGAGTGTATACAGATTATTTTAAGGAGTGTATAAACAAACACATAGGTATATACACATCCACGTAGGTACATATATATTTTAAGAGCAAAATTATTTTGAGTGTATACAGAAGGTGCCAAAAATGATTACACATTTTAAGAAAGAAAAAATAGCTTATACTCAAGTCACATTTGATTTCTGTGATTACAAGAAAAACAAGATATATAAGATAAACATGACATATCTTGAGTATTAACTATTTCAATGAAGTTTTTTTTCCTTTTTTAAAATGTATATACATTTTTTGGCATCCTCTGTGTCTGTGTGTGCATATATAATTATTAAGATATTTACAATTTTGGGCCACTACTTTCTAACATTTGCAGTGGAAATTATGTGAAGACCATATGCAAAATATCAGATGAAAGCCATTCGGTAGTTCCCACGTGTCTGAAACCTAACTTTTCAATAAACTTATCAAATTACCAGCCCTACATGTGTGTGTGTGTGTGTGTATGTACATATATATATATAAATTTTATATTGTTTGACACTATAGAAAATTATATTATTATGAGACTATGTTATTGACAGTTATTGAGCACATTTTTTTGCTTGCTGTGAGCAGAGATGGAGAACTACATTTTGACATAGGTTCTTTCTTTATTTGGACAATCTGGGCTACTGGGACTGCATTTCTCCACTAGTCTGTGTGGTTAAGTTTGAGTAATTAGTAGGGAGTAAATAATTACCATTTGCTGTATCAGTGTGTTGTACATTTGTTAAAGAATTAAATATTTTTCTCATTTAAAATTTATAGAATGTCTATAAAGTCTATAAACTGGTCATTTACCTCGTTGAATAAAAGTGTATCCTAACTAGCCATAGATTGGTTAAGTGACATGGAAATCACTTAAAAATTGAGATGTAATATGGATAGAATCCACATATCTTGGTTTATGGTCTACTGTGCCTTTAGGAATTTCATATACTTTCTAAGAAAAGACAACTCTGACCTTATCCCAACTGATGATGGTAAATGGATAAATGGTGTGACTTTATGGCAACTACTGGGAGAACTGGTAAGTAAAAGAGTCAGACCAGAGAAAATGGCCACAATGGTGACGTGTGTTTGATCAGCCTGATATACGTAAAGACACTTTGAACATGAGGGTCCAGTATATGACTATTCTTGATTCATGACACAACCTTATCAATAATAACGGTAGGCCCTATCAAAAAAACTGTATAACATTGGTCTCAGTGTGAACTCTATCATGGAGTTTTTCCCTCAAGTCCTTTACTAATTTAACTGATGCACCGTGTGACATCTTTAAAGATGTAATGTAATAAAGGTTAAGTGAAATTGCAAGGCAGATCTCAGTAACCATTGCAAAAACACATTTTAGCAATGAAAAATATACCCCTTTTAAGTGAAGTGTCTGCTAATTTTGGAAATTGTTCAAGTATGATGATAGTTCATTATTTATTTAGAAAAGTGCATACATGTGTGCATCATAAAATCTTTCACGCTTGTCAGTAACAACAGTTGCTGTCCTGGGGGGGAGTAACATTAATTTACGCGGTATCTTTTATTTTCCAATAACCTTTTACATGACAAAAAAAATCTGCAACTTCATTTTCTTCTCCTATCTGGAAACCATAGAAACCAATGTGAAATTATAGCTAAGAAGTTCGTCACTGGGCTATCTCAAGCTGATCTCCATGGAAACATTTCACATTTTCTAGAAATGAAAGATCTTCCAATCAGACACACAACCATAAGTGACGGGTGTCTGACAAATATAACAACAAGAAGAGAGAAGTACATGGATATGGATATTTTATTGGATAATACGTTCAGGAGGTTTTAAAAACTATTTTATAAATAAAAACATTTAAGTGGTAAATATGATGCCAACTACAGAAATAAAGTAAAATACAGTTTTGAAAACAGCATTCTGTTACTCTTCTCACATATTGTTCTTTCGAGATTTTTGCATTAAAGACAACTTCCTAAAATAGTATGGACTTCTGGATTCAGAAAAATCTGTATTCAGCGCCTAACTCCGCCCTTTAGCTGTTTGGTTCATCTCCTTCATTCTCTTAGTGTAAAGTTGAATAATACCTGATTTGCAAAATTTATTTGAAGATCATATGAGTCAAGGTAAATACTTAATAAGTAATTATAAATTTGTATCTTTTAAAATAAAGAAATGAGTGATGGAAGTATTGGTGAAGATGGTTTCAGCTTTGTAAAGAATGGTAATAAATTGCCAGTACTGTTTGAAAGGCTAGAGATTAGATATGAAAGCCACATTCTCTAATATCAAGAGCTTTGACCATGATTTAATTTTGACAATATAAAAATTATCTCTAGTTCAAAGCTCAGCTAATATCTAAACAGTTACTTGACAGATTGCTTGGAGCTGGGTCAACTGAGTAGGGTAAGAGAGAGGCTTCTTCACATGATTGGCTTGGGTTCTAAAATCAGCCTGTTAGGTAAAAAATCATATTTTCAAAATTACCTTAAATCACACATATAATTTAGTATTCATTTTAATATAACTTTCTGTTACATACATATAAAATGTATACAGTTTACTTTGCTGAGATAAATGATGAATGTAGTTACTTACTGAACAAAACAATAAATAGAATTTTCAGCCCTATATACGTTTTTGTCTTTATTATTCTATATCTGTCTCTTAGTTTCTCCCTAGCCCTCTCTGTCTTTCCTCTGTCTCTGTCTCTATCTTTATCTCCAAGCCTATACACACGTAGTTGAATCCGATTTTGTTAAATACATATATTATGTGATTCCACTATATTACCATAGAAACAATATTAAAATAAAGCAGCTTTTAAACTTCTGCTGTAACACATTTTGAATAATGGCTGTAAGACAGGCTTCTATGAATGTATTCAGAGTGTGATTTTTTTTTTTTTTAAAGCAGGGAAATAAAGTGAGAAACATGCATATTTTTGTGATTTAAGAAGTTGCACATATTTCTTTTTAATTTTTTCTTTTTTTTATTAAATCATAGCTGTGTACATTAGTATGATCATGGGGCACCACACACTTGGTTCATAGACCGTTTGACACATTTTCATCACACTAGTTAACATAGCTTTCGTACCATTTTCTTAGTTATTTTGCTAAGACCTTTACATTCCACATTTACTAGGATTCACATATACCCTTGTAAGATGCACCGCAGGTGTAATCCCATTAATCCCCCTCCCTTCACTTCCCTCCCCCCTCCCTCCCCTCCCTTTCCCCCTTCTCCCTATTCTTAGGTTGTAACTGGGTTATAGCTTTCATGTGAAGGTCATATTTATAAAAGTATTTTAGACATACAAAATTACATTGATTATGGAATTTCTCATACAAATGTTAAAGAAATAACTAAAGAGTCTGAAGCCATATGATTACCTCAAGTATGTTAACACAGGGGTTAATATCCAAAATAAAGTCACATGACAAGAAAAAGTATTTTAATAATGCTCGAAACCTAAGGTGATATTTTTCCAAAGAACATGAAATGTTCAACAGATATACAAAAGGTGCTCAACAGCACGAAAAGGTGCTCAACAGCAAATCAAAATCACAATAAAATGTTACTTCACACCTGTTAGAATGGCTGTAATCAAAGACACAACAGAGAAGGTGAAGATGTGGAGAAAATGGAATCTGTACACTGCTAGTGGGAAGGTCAATTGGCATAGTTATTACGGAAAACATTACAAAGTTTCTTCAGAAGAATAAAAATAGAACATATAATCTAACTTCATAATTCTTGGTATCCAAAAGAAATGAAATGTGTATCTCCAAGAGACAGCTGTACCCTCATGTTCATTGAAGCATTACTCAGATTTTCCAAGATACGGAGAGAACTTGTATTCATTGAAAGAAAAATGGTAAACAAAATGTGATGTATATATCCACAGAATAGGGTATTATTTGGCTATTAAAAAGGAGAAGCCATTGAAGATAATGGATAAGTGTGGAGGGTACTGTACTAAGTGAAGAAAGCCAGGCAGGGAAAAGACAGACAAAGTGTGAATGTTCACACTTGTGTGTGGAATCTAAACAGGTTCTACCCATTGAAGCAGAGAGTAAAATTATAGTTACCAGGGGCTAAGGGTGGGGAGAAATGGGGAGATATTGGAAACAAATTAATTTTCTAGCAAAATACAATTTACAACAACGAATGGGTCTTAAAAAATATGAAGTCCAAACATAATCAATTACCATAGAATAAATAGAAGTAGTAAAGAGATTATTCATAAAAAAATGAGACAAAAACTAAAACAAATCTGAATAGGTCCAGAAGATAATTTTTCTAGGCTTTTGAAGTGAAGAACATTTTAATGCTATTTGAACTATTCTAGAACAGAGAAAAAGAAAAATCCAAATTCATGTTAGGAAGCATGTATGTTATTGACTTTAAACATTACACAGATTATTCTCAAAGTAAATTCATAATCCAATCTCATCAATATTGGAAAAATAGTCATCACGTGGGTATTTAACTGATCTTGCAATCCAGGCATACAAGGATTGCTGAATGTTAACAAACACATTAATATAATTTATTGCCTTAATATAATGAGGGAGATAATTAATGCTCATTATCCAAAGATAGATAAGTATATTGGACAATATTTAAAATTACAATGCTTTAAAAATCAATAAAATTCCTAGATCTATGTGTGCACACAAACAAACCCTTGGGCTCAAAATTCAGCATCTGAACTAATGGGAACGCATTAGAGGATTTCTCATTAATGTAAGGACAAAGCAATATTTTCTCTATTTGTATTACTATTAAACATTTTATTGCAGGTATTATCTTGCAAATTAGTCAAGAAAAACCATAGAAGCATAAGAATTGCAAGCAAGAGCTAATCTCTATTTCTAAGTGATAGGATAATACATGTGGAAAACCAAAGAAATTGATAGAAAATCTAGGAAGAATAAGAGAATTCTAGGATGTAATTAGATTTAAAATTATAAAAGGAACTTCCAAAAAGAAGGTATGAATGAAAAAGTTCCATTTAAGGAAAAATGGAGAGACTACCTGCATTTAAAGTTATACCCCCAAAATGTGTGTGTATGTGTGTGTGTACAAATGAAAACACATATTATGTTCTTAGGGAGACTCAATGTCACCTACAGTTATAACACTCCCTAAATTGATTTGTAACATTGTTTTTCTAATAAAATATTGTATTGTTCTTTGGAGCTTGAGAAATTATTTATAAAATTCTTTAAGATGGCAAAAATCAAGACACAAAAACCCAGAAAATAGACTTGTTAGTTATTAAAACATTTTCCAGAGTGTCCATCTCTAAATCACTTTCTATTGCGTACAGATAAACCAATAGAATAGGAAATCCACAAATAGGCCTTATTGCATATGGGAATGGAGTATATGATAAAGGCAGCATGTAAATAGTGAGAGGAAGATGGATTTTTAGTAAGTGGTGTTGAGCTCATTAGTTAACCATAAGGAAAATAGACAAAATTATAGCTATTTCTAACAATGTATACAGTATAAATCCCAACTGGCTTGGCTCTCAATACAAAAAAATGGAATTATACAACAAAAAGAAAATATAGGAGAATATCCTTACAAAATGGGAGGGAGAAACATTTTCTAAGTATGAATCCAAATCTAGATGCAATAAAAAATATTGATAGATTTAACATAGAGAAAAATAACATTTGCATTGTCAAAAAAAGCACCAGTAACATAAAAACCACAAATGACTAATTAGAAAAAAGTGTGAAAATTATATCAGTTTAAAGAATTATTGTTTCTAATATGTAAGAACCTTCTTAATGTAGAAAAGAAGAGTACTAATGGACAAAAGAGATAAGAACAGAGAATTCACAAAAAAGGAAATACTAAAAGATACAAAAGGCTCTTAGATAGATAAGAATACAACTCTCTGGTAATGAGGGGGTGTGCTAATTATAACTTCAACTGCGATACTTTTTCTCACCAGATTGACCTAAATCCCAAAGCTTGACAATAGATGTTGACAAGGCCGAGGGAATACAACCTTGTATTGTACATTGCTGTTGGCAATGTTAAATATTCCAGGAGGAGACTTCAGGAATCTATCTCAAAATGTATTGGTAAATGTATGTAAAGTTATATGCATAATGCTACTCATGGCTGTGTGTCTGCAATGGCAAGAGACTGTAAACAGTTATTAGACTTTTGTCTGTCAGCTTCAGAGCTCACCCTTCTATAACACTGGGTCTGCACTCTGTGACTGTAGACCACGGTTCTGTTTCCTTGCAGGCTGGGTCAGCTACAGCGAAGCTGGAGCTCCAGGGGGAGACAGAATGACACCAGGCTTCCTGTTTTGCCTCTCCTTCCTGTGTCACACAGCAATGCTTTTTCATCCAACAAGAAGAATTTGTTCCCCACTGATTTAAATACTGTCTTTATTGTATGCTAAATGCTTTCATCTCAAGCTTGACGTGTAGATTATACAGATTCATCGGGAGGAACAAACAATGTGCAGGAAATCTTGGACATTTTAGTAAATAGTGTTGAGCTAACTGGTTAACCATAGGAAAAACATCAAATGGCTTAAATTTCTCACATCATTCATAAGATTAATTAAATTATGAGGTATATATATATATATATATATATAATTTTTTTTGTAGAGACAGTCTCACTTTATGGCCCTCGGTAGAGTGCCATGGCATCACACAGCCCACAGCAACCTCCAACTCCTGGGCTTAAGCGATTCTCTTGCCTCAGCCTCCCGAGTAGCTGGGACCACAGCGCCTGCCACAAAGCCAGCTATTTTTTGGTTGCAGTTTGGCCGAGGCCAGGTTTGAACCCGCCACCCTCGGTATATGGGGCTGGTGCCCTACCGACTGAGCCACGGGCGCCACCCTGAGGTTTAGATATTTTTAAAAAGTTAAATTAACTAGAACAAAATAGAAACACCAATATTTTACAGAGGTAGTGACTACCTATGATCAGAGAAATGCAGGGAAATGTTTGCAATTATCAAAACTTTGCAGTATGGAGAAGGGCTCAACAAAACTCAGACCTCTGAAGAAGAGGCCACTGGGTGGCTGGTTCTGGTATCTGTTGAGCTCAGAAGTGCTGCAGAGTAGGTATTAAACTCTGAAGAAGGGGCAAACCAGTACACTGGTTGATGTCTGCAATAAGATGTTAACAGTCTGTGAGAATTGGAGAAAGTCTAAACTAGAATTGATAGTTCCCTTTGGAGAATATTAGGACACCAACTCATTTTTTAAAAATTGAAATATACAATATATATAATCAAGCATTCATCCTGATTCTTCTATGCCAACCCTAATAAAGAATAAACACAAATTGGCTTGGTGCCCATAGCTCAGTAAATAGGGCATCAGCCACATACACCGAAGCTTGCAGGTTCGAATCCGTCTCAGGTCTGCTAAACAATAAAGACAACTACAACCAAAAACTAGCTGGGCGTTGTGGTGGGAGCCTGTAGTCCCAGCTACTTGGGAGGCTGAGGCAAGAGAATCACTTAAGCCCAAGAATTCAAGGTTGCTGTGATCTGTGACACCACAGCACTTGACCAAGGTTGACATAGTGAGATTCTGTCTCAAAAAAAAAAAAAAAAAATAATAATAATAATAAATTATTAAAAAAGGGAAGTTTCTTACCACATTATTCCAACTAATAGATGATGAAAGAAAAGACAATTAGAACATTACTATATAGCAAAAATATGTATACTGAGGCAATAATAATTAGTGACTATTAATAACATAAAAACAATCAGACCTTATACACCTACTGGTCGAAGTACAAACATTATCTATGAGCCACTGTTGCCATGAAACACACACACAGCTGAATCCGAATCTAATTACTACCTTCCAAGAAATTGGAGACAGAGGAACATGTTGAACAACGCTGCGAAACGCAGTAAGCAGAGACAAGACTGAGAAATTCTTTTTATTTATTTATTTATTTTTTTTATTGTTGGGAATTCATTGAGGGTACAATAAGCCAGGTTACACTGATTGCAATTTTAGGTAAAGTCCCTCTTGCAATCATGTCTTGCCCCCATAAAGTGTGACACACACCAAGGCCCCATCCCCCTCCCTCCTTCCCTCTTTCTGCTTCCCCCCATAACCTTAATTGTCATTAATTGTCCTCATATCAAAATTGAGTACATAAGATTCATGCTTCTCCATTCTTGTGATGCTTTACTAAGAATAATGTCTTCCACTTCCATCCAGGTTAATACGAAGGATATAAAGTCTCCATTTTTTTTAATGGCTGAATAGTATTCCATGGTATACATATACCACAGCTTGTTAATCCATTCCTGGGTTGGTGGGCATTTAGACTGTTTCAAGACTGAGAAATTATTTTGGACAAATAACCAGTTTCTTCCACAAATAAATAGCAAAGAAAGAAAAGGAGAGAGTGGAAACCTCCATATGAAATGAGACTAATAAAAATCACAATTGGTGGGTCTTTTTGGGATCTTCATTCAAAGGAACAAAAAATGTATTAGATGATTAGGAATTGGAATACTGAATATGTGATTTTTTAAAGTTTTTTTTATCAGTAGATATAATGATAATATTTTGGGAATGTTAAAAATAAAAGTGCTCATTTTTTTAGACAAATACATATTTATGCATAAAATGTCTAGAATTTGCTTCAAAATAATCTAGTGTTTGTATGTGGGGGGAGTCGTGAGTGGCAAGAGGAATCTGTAAATGAAACCAGGCATTTGTTAAAAAAAATGACAGTTATAATCGTATGAATCGGAGTTTTTTATTATTTGTTCTTATTTTATTTGTTATTACTTCTGATTTTGTATTTACATCTTGTATTTAAAATTTTTCACAAAAAGAACAGATACATTTAGGATATTGTAGTATATTTTATGGACATTCATTATAGTTAATGATGACATTGTGCCTTTAATTGGGATTCCATAATGTACTTTATAAATGTACATTAAATGCATTATTTCTTAAAATCTCCCCAATAAACATGTTAGCTATGTATACCTGTCCCATTTGATGTCAAAGCCTTTACTGTTTCAACTCTCTGCCTCTCTGCCATTATATCTAATTAGTGGTACAAGGCAATAATAATTTCACTTACAAGTTTGTTAGTGAATGTTAAATCTTTAAATAGTAATAGTAATAATTATGAAATGGTAATGATTAAATTTTATAGTTGTTATGTACTAGGCACTTTTCTAAAGGTTTTCATGTATTTATTTAATATCCTCAATTACTCTGTGAGGTAGAAATACTATTAGTATTGTTTTACAGGAAGAAATTGAAGAATGGAAAGGTTGGATAACTTGCTTGAGAATTGCTTATAAATCATAGAGTTAGAATTTGAACCGAAGTAGTCTTGTACAAGGACTGTGCTTAACTTTGCATTGCCTCCTCAAAATGAAGGGTGGGCCAAATTGAAAAGTTTTAGCATTTTACTATGGTTGAAGGCTTGCATGACTTGTGAGTTATCTATGTATTCGAAATTACTTAAATCATTTGTCTTGCGTTAGACATGCAGATTCCTCTTTCATTACTGTTATGAATTATACATGTTTTAAAATTTCAGATTAATTGTGAGTTCACAGATGATTAGATTACATTGTTTGCATTTCTAAGGTAAAGTTCAAGGTGTAGTTCAGCTCTTCATCCAGATGGTGTGCTGTGTATCCTTACGTTGTACACATTAGGTGAAAGCTTTCAATTCCCCTCCCTCTCCTTCTCCTCTCCCTTCTCCCCTTTCTCCCTTCCACTCTCCCCCTCACTTGAATATACTTGTCCTTTTCTCTCATGGGGGCATGTAGCTCCTTTTCTATCAGTTTCATATTAGAATGGAGTACATTGGATAGTTGCATTTCCATTCTTGTGACACGTTACTAAGAAGACTGTGTTTCAACTCCATCTGGGTAAATACAACAAAGTCTTCACCTTTTTATGGCTGGATAGTATTCCGTGGTATACATATGCCACAGTTTGTTAATCCATCCATGGGTTGATGGGCACTTGGGTTGCTTCCACATCTTAGCAATTGTGCATTGAGCTATAATAAATATTCTAGGGCAAATGTTCTTGTGTTAAAATGACTTTTTTTTTTCTTCTGGGTAGTACCTACTAATGGGATTATGAGATCACACTGTTGGCCTGGGAAAAGAATTTATGAAGAAGACCCCATTGGCAATTGCAGGAACATCAAAAATAAATAAGTAGGACATGATCAAACTAAAAAGCACCTGCATAGCCCAGGTAACAACAACTAACACAAACAGACAAACTTCAGATGGGAGAGATATGTGTGGGCTGTGAATCTGACAAAGACTGATGACTGTAGTCTACAGAGAACTCAAATTAATAAGAAAAAAAGCATACGATTACTAACTGGGTAAGAGACTTCAACAGAAAGTTCTCTGAAGAAGACAAATGGCAAAAAAAAAAAAAAAAAAAAAAAACACACATGAAAAAATGCCCATCGTTCCTAATCATCAGAAAAATGCAGATCAAAACAACTCTGAGGTATCACCTAACTAGTTCACAAATCTTGAACCTATAATTTTGGTATTTTTAGGTATAGTCTCATTACTGTTGTAGGTATAACCATTTTTACACTTTTTTTCTTTCTTGTTTTCTTTTTTCCTTCATTTTTAGACTTTTGATACATGTTATCAAAATGCTTTTTGGAAAAATTTTGCCAGCTTCCCCCTGTTGTTTACAATAGTTTCAGAATTATATAAAGTTTAGAATAATTTAGTTCTGCTTCATAATCTTTTCTTTTCTTTTTTTTTAAGATGAGAGTCTTACTCTGTCCCCCAGGCTAGAGTGCTATGGTATCAGTGCACCTAACATTAACCTCAAACTCCTGGACTCAAATGATCCTTCTGCCTCCTCCCATGTAGCCAGGATCACAGGTGTCCATGACAGTGCCCAGCCACTTTTTTCTGTTTTTTAGTAGAGACCATGTCTTGCTCAGGCTGGTCATGAACTCCCTGAGTTCAAGCAATTCTCCAGACTTGGCCTCCCAAGAGTGCTAGGATTATAGGTATGATCCACATGTCCAGCCCATAATCTCTTTTTCAAAATACAAATTTGGAGGGCGGTGCCTGTGGCTCAATGGGTAGGGTGCCAGCCCCGTATACCGAGGGTAGTGGGTTCAAACCCGTCCTTGGCCAAAATGCAACAAAAAAATAGCTGGGTGTTGTGGTGGGTGCCAGTAGTCCCAGCTACTTGGGAGACTGAGGCAAGAGAATCGCCTAAGCCCAGGAATTGAAGGTTTCTGTGAGCTGTGTGATGCCACGGCACTCTACAGAAGGCAATAAAGTGAGACTCTGTCTGTAAAAAAATAAATAAATAAATAGAAAAAAATACAAATTTGGGAGGTAAAAATACCATGTTATTTGTATGTTGTTTCATTTCTTTGGTTATGAACAGTATCGGGCATTTTAAAATATGATGATACATAGCTACATGTATGAATATGTGCATAATTATCTTGTGTTTATTGTCTATTATTTCCCTTCATCTGGTTTTGACTGACATTCTTTTCCTAGTGTAAGACTTAATTACATAGTAAAGAACCAGTTCTTTTCTGCCATTTATGCTGTAAATGTTTATTACTTTATTAGTTGCCTGTTGGATGTATTCCTGATATTTTTGACAGGTAAATTTTCCATTTTAATGTAGTTATTTAATCAATCATTTTCTTTGATCTTTTCCTATGAGCCTTTTTTTTTGCCTAGGTAGACTTCAGAGATGACGTAAGAGAAGATTTCACAAACTTGTGCCATTAATTGATTTGATTTTGGAATATTCTTCTTCACTTTGGCCATAATGTTCTGAAAAATTGATTTCCTTTCAGATCCTTCAATCTACTATGATCTTGGCCAACTTGGGCTTGAAGAAACATGTAGTGCCTGTTGTCTAGGAAGTTCAAAGTTGGACAAGCACAACTTGTTCAAAGCTGTTTTGTAGTCTATGTTAATCGAAGACCCTGGCTGTTAAAAAGCCTGGTCTCAGCATTAACTTCCCGGCATTGAGCTGAGGAACATTGCTAGTCTAAGGCTGTGGAAATCATTTTGTGACTTGAGAATTACTAATGCCTTATAGTATGGCTATAATGCAAATAGGTCAGGAGTAGAAAAAGAGGAAAAGCAATTAAAAGGCATCAACATTAATTTTTTTTAATTTGTTTTTATTGTTTCAGATTCATTGAAGGTTTAAAGAATTAGGTTACTCTGATTGCCCTTGTTAGGTAAAGTCCCTCTTGTAATTATGTCCCACCCCAGAGAAATGTGCCATACACTGTGATTCCCCCATCCCCCTCTCTCCTCATCCCTTCCTGATCCCTCATTTCCTTCCCCCCACCTTGCATTAGATCACCTACTGCCTGCATGTTAGAACAGAGCACATTGGATTCTTGCTTCTCTATTCTTTTGATGCTTTACTAAGAAGAATGCGTTCCAACTCAATCCAGGTTAATGCAACAATGTAAAGTCTCCATGTTTTTTCATGGCTGAATAGTATTCTTTGATAAACAGTCTAGTGCAAATGTCCTAATGATAAAATGATTTTTTTTCCCTCTGGGTAGATGCCTACTAATGGGATTGCAGGATCAAATGGGAGGTCTAATTTGTTTGTATTAATTTGCAGTCCCACCAACAGTGTAAAAGAGTTCCCTTCTCTCCACATCCACGCCAACACCTGTAGCTTTGAGGCTTTGTGATGTGGGCTATTCTCAGTGGGGTTAGGTGATATTTCAGGGTAGTTTTGTTTTGCATTTTTTCTGTTGATCAGGAATGATGAGCATTTTTTCAAACGTTTGTTAACCATTTTTCTGTCTTCCTAAAGAAGATTCTGTTCATTTCTCTTGCCCAGAGGTAGATGGGATTGTTTGCTCTTTCTCGCAATTTGAGTTCTCGGTAGATTCTAATTATCAGCCCTTTGTCAGATTGATAGCCTGCAAATATCTTTTTACATTCTAAAGGCTACCTTTTTGCTTTACTTGTTGGGTCCTTAGCTGTGCAGCAGGTTTTCAGCTTAATTAGTCCCATTTATTAATTTTTGTTGTTGTGACAGACACTAGAATCTTTGTCATAAAATCTTTCCTGAGTTCAACATCATCAAGAGTTTATCCCACACTTTCTTCTAAGATTTTATCATTTTGTGTCTTAGATTTAAGTCTTTTATCCATCTTGAGTCAGTTTTTGTAAGAGGTGAAAGGTGTAGGTCAAGTTTCAGTCTTTGACATGTGGTTATCCAAATTCTCCCAGCAGCATTTGTTGAACAGGGATTCTTTTCCTTACTGTGTGCTTTTGTTTGTTTTATCAAAGATCAGATAGCAAGTAGAGACTGGTTTCATGTCTTGGTTTTCTATTCTGTTCCATATGTCTATGTCTCTATTTTTGAGCCAATACCATGCTGTTCTGATTACTGTGGACGTGTAATGTAGCCTGAAGTCTGGGAGGGTGATCCTTCCAGCTTTGTTTTTATTGCTAAGACTAGCCTTAGCTATATAGTTTTTCTCTGCTACCATATAATAAGAAATACTATTTTTTTTCCACTTCTTGAAAATACGATGTTGGGGCTCGGCACCTGTGGCTCAAGTGGCTAAGACACCAGACACATACACCTGAGCTGGCAGATTCGAATCCAGCCCTGGCCCGCCAAACAACAGTAACAGCTGCAACCAAAAAATAGCTGGGTATTGTGGCGGGTGCCTGTAGTCCCAGCTACTTCGGAGGTGGAGACAGGAGACTCACTTGAACCCCGGAGTTGGAGGCTGCTGTGAGCTATGATGCCATAGCACTCTACCCAGGGCGACAGCTTGAGGCTCTGTCTCAAAAAAAAAAAAAAAAAAAAAATACAATGTTGGTATTTTAATGAGGATTGCATTGAATCTGTAGATTGCTTTGGGTAGAATAGACATTTTGACAATGTTGATTCTTCCCAGCCAAGAGTATGGTATGTTCTGTTTGTTAGTGTCTTCTGCAATTTCTTTCCTTAGGGTTACATAATTCTCTTCGAAAAGATCTTTCACATCTTTTATTAGGTATATTCCTAAGTATTTCATTTTCCTTGAAGCTATTGTGAAGGTAACTGTGTGAACTTAACTCCAACAAAAATTGTCATCCCCACACAAAGGCATGGAAATAGAACAACCTTATGCTGAATGACAGTTGGGTCAAAGAAGAGATAAAAAAGGACGTCATTAACTTCCTTGAGCATAACAATGAAGACACATGTTACCAAGACTTGTGGGACACTGCAAAAGCAGTACTATGAGGGAAATTTATTGCATTAGATACCTACATCTGAAAAATAGAAAGAGAGCACATCATTCACCTAATGAATCATCTTAAAGAAATGGTAAATGAAGAGCAATCCAATCCCAAACCTAGCAGAAGAAAAGAAATAACCAAAATTCAATCAGAAATAAATGAAATTGAAAATAAAAGTATTATTTAGAAAATCAATGAAACCAAAAGCTGGTTCTTTGGAAAGATAAGTAAAATTTATAAATCATTGGCCAGATTAATCAGAAATATAAAAGTAAAATCTTCAATAAGTACAATCAGAAATGAAAGGGGGAAATAACAACTGACACCACAGAGATTCCAGAGATTATTTCTGACTACTATCAAAAACATTATGCCCAGAAATTTGACAATGTGGAGGAAATGGACCAATACTTGGAATAACACCATCTCCCTAGAATTAACCAGGAAGAAATAGATCTCTTGATCAGACCAATATCAAGTAGTGAAATCATAGAAACAATAAGAAAACTTCCATTGAAAAAAGCCCAGGACCAGCTGATTTCACATGAGAGTTCTATAAATGAGCTCATACCTATACAACAGAACCTATTCCAAAACATTGAGAAGGAAGGAACCTTCCCCAACACATTCTATGAAGCAAACATCACCTCGATTTCAAAGCCAGGAAAGGATCCAACTAAAGAGGAGAACTACACACCAATTTCACTAATAAATACTGATGCAAAAATACTCAACAAAAGCTTAGCTCATAGATTGCAACTACATATTCAAAAATCAAGTAGGCTTCATCTGAGGGATGCAATGTTGATTTAACATACACAAATCCATAAATGTAATATATTATATCAATGAAAACAAAAATAAAGACCATATGATCTTCTCAGTTGATGCAGAAAAAGCATTTGACAAAATTCAGCCTCCTTTTCAAACAAGAACACATAAGAAAATACTCATAGGAGGCACATTCTTTAAGCTGATGGAAGCTGTCCATGACAAACCCACAGCTAACATTATACTGAATGGAGTAAAACCAAAAGCTTTTCCACTTAGTACTAGAATCTGACAAGGATGATCGCTATCACCACTATTATTCAACATAGTTCTGGATGTTCTAGCCAACGCAATCAGGCAAGAGAACGTTACATAGGAGGTCAAACTCTCACTTTTTGCTGATGATATAATCTTATACTTAGAAAACCCAGAGACTCAACCACAGAACTCCTGGAAGTCATCTGAAATACAGTAATGTCTCAGGGTATAATCAATGTCCACAAATTAGTAGCCTTTGTACATGCCAATAACAACCAAGCTGGGAAGCGAAGCAAATCAAGGTATCAACATTTTAAAAGCAGGATTTATTTTTTGTTGGCATTGCCTCCTTCACAATGGCACAGGCAATATTTAGCAATATTCTTGGAAAATTTCATTCACATATGTGGCTTATTTAAACACGCAATACCGAAGGTTTTTCTGAACTTGTGATCCACATGTAGTACATTTTTGACTATAGAAATTCAGTGACAAAACAGTAAATCCTTCCAGTTAACACTTCAGAGGTGACTTTCTATGTCTGTTTTCACTACTTGAAATTAAAGTGGGAGTTAAAGCAGTGTGAATAGAAATTGATTTTTGTTTAGAAATATTGTTATTGTTGAGAAGAAACATTTTTAATTACATTTTTCCTGATATTTTTAACACTATTATTAATTTTTTACTTTTGTTTTGTTTTGAGACATAGTCTTAAGCTGTCACCTTGGATAGAGTGCTGTGGCGTCATCATAGCTCACAGCAACCTCCAACTCTTGGGCTCCAGAGATCTTCTTGCTTCAGTTTCTTCTGTTTTTAGTAGAGAGGGGCTCTCATGCTTGCACAGGCTGGTTTTAAACCAATGAACTCAAGCAATACACCCGCCTTGGCATACCAGAGTGCCAGGATTACAGGCATGAGCCATCACACCTGGCTCTATTATTAATTTTTAACAAATTATTACATTGTTTAAAGTCTTAAGCAATATTAAAAGGCTTAACAAATAATCTGCTATTTTATTTCCTTTTATTTTCACTCTCTCTTTCACTAAAACAATTTTGCAGTTTCTTAATTGGTTTTCTGTTTTTAGTTCTTGTATCTCTACATCATAACAATTAATATTCCTTGATTACTCCATTTCAGCTATTGTCTGTGCATTTTTGTGTGTGTGATAGAGGATTTTTTTTAGTAATTCCTTTCTTAAAACATCCTGTTCTTGTTTTGAGATTGATTGAAACCTCTATGAGATTGTGAATCAATTTTTTTTTTAAAGTTCTCTTCAATTTCTTGATAATTGCTATTTTTACTGTGGTAGCTTTTTTGAATTTGGTTACCCTTGTCTTTCTCTTGTCGTAGTGCTTTCTTCAATTTCTATCAATTCTTTTTTTTAATTAATTTTTTTATTAAATCATAAACACATAATGTATACATTAAAAATAAATGTTTTTAATATACATTAAAAACAATAATGTATACATTAATGCATTTATGGGGTACGATGTGCTGATTTCATACAGAATTAGGAATGCTTACATCGCACTGGTTAATATATACCTCATCTCATTTACTTAATTATTGTGTTAAAACATTTATACTCTATACTTAATAGATCTGACATGTACCCTTGCATTATGCACCATAGGTGTGATCCCACTGTATTATCCTTTCATATTAAGATTTATTGTCAAGGCCAGGTTCACAGGTGAGCCATTTCAGCCAATAGACTTCACTTTAGAATAATTAAACAGATACCTAGAATTTCCCTAACCGTAGAATTGGAAAAATTTTGCTTTAGGGGAAATTACTAAGTGTCCCATTTTGCCCACCAAGAATTAGCTCAGTTTCATTATAAAGAAATCCTTCCTCCAAACTCACGGCTATGTGAGTTTGCATTACTGGTACATGGACACTATTTCAGCCCCTTTTTAAATTGACTTAGAGGTGTTATATCTGGAAGATCAGCTTCCTCTATTTCCATAACTTCTCTCCTTAAATTCTAGTACTGACTTCCTCCTTTGTTGCTCCATCTGTAATAAATATTCTGTCTACCAAAAGCCTTTGCCCCTCTTTATTACATTCATTTATACATTTTATTATTTATTGCCTCTTTATGGGGATCATGAGGTAAAAGAATAAAAATTTCTATTTAGTCAGTAATCCTGAGCCAGAAACCACGAGTTACTTTCTAAAATAAATTTTATTAAATTTCATTTTGTAGACAAGTATGTATTCATTAAAGAAAATATATAATACTTAGAAACATATAACCATCAACAATGGTTTCATCATTGATGATAATGATATTTGAGTTCATTTTTCCTCAAAGCTATATCTCTCTACTTCTGTGTCTATATCTTTATTATACTTTTGTGTTCCATTTTGATCACAACTTTATATGGGAAACATTTTTATGTAAATAGTAACTACTCTTAAATAAACTGAAAGGAAACATACCTGTCCATTTTCTGCATATTTATACCATGTTAGATTACTATTCTCTCATGGTAGAAATTTAAAATATTTTCTTCCTTATCACTATCATAAATAATGTTAGGTACAGAAATCTAACTGATGTATCTAATTATTTAAGATCTTATCTTAAAAGTAAAAATTCTGAATCAATGGCTATAAAAATATTAAAATTTCAGAATTATGTGCCAGATTGCTTTCCAAAAATGCATCTGTCAGCCACATAGAAGAGAGACTTTCTTACCAATGATTCTATAGAATGTATTATTAACATTTAAAAAACTTGCCAGTTTTATAAATAGAAATGGCATCCTGTTTTACTTGTTCTTCCTTAATTATTAAGGTAGAAACTTTTTATTTATTTATTTATTTTTTTGAGACAGAGTCTCACTCTATTGCTGTGGGTAGAGTGCTGTTATGTCACAGCTCACAGCAACCTCACACACTTGGGCATAAGTGATTCTCTTGCCTCAGCCTTCCAAGTAGCTGGGACTACAGGCACCCACCACAATGCCCGGCTATTTTTTGTTGCAGTTGTTATTGTTGTTTAGCAGGCCTGAGCCGGGCTCCAACCTGCCGGGCTCCAACCTGCCAGCCTCGGTGTATGTGGCTGGTGCTGTAACCACTGTGGCATGGGAGCCAAGACAAAACTTTTTAATTTTAGTTGGATATTTTTGTTTTTCCTTTCATGAATTACCTGGTTGGATCTTTCATTGATTTTTTGGAATCACAAAATTTAATGGCTGCATTTTTGCATTTTATAACAAAAATTTCTTCCTTTTTAAAAATACGTACATGTGAATAGTTTGTTTTAGAAACATTTTAGTGTATAGCCTGCCTAAAATGTACAGTTTTTAACTTTTCTGTGGCTCTTGTTATCATGAATATCTGGTTATACATGTTGCCAAAATTTTAAAAGTAAATTGCATACAATGGAAACAAAGGAAAGGACTCCCTAGCAAGAATAATAGTTAGATTTTTAGCCAAAGGAAAGAATTGGAAGACATTTGCAAAAAAAGCAAGGAACTGCAGTATCTATCGCAGTGTCTTCTGAAGGGCTGTCACTCCATAAATGTTTGGTGAATGAATGAATCGGAGAATTGTGAGCAAGCAGATGACTGCAGAGTCAGCTGACAGTGACATCAGCTCCTCTCAGTTTCCTCTGCAGTTTGATAAGTAAATGGGCAAATCAGAAATTCTCCCTTTATTTCAGTTTTTCTCTATTGCTAAAAATAATCATGCCTTCAGTGCTCCTCGGTGGTGATGTTGTCAGAATTTATTAACTAGTGCTATCAGAAATGGTCTCAACGCTTCAAAATAGAGCTGGAGAAATACAAGTGGTTCTTATCAAGTTATCACAATAATGGAAACGTTATTAAATTTGCATTCAAGGCAGATACAATCGCAAAATTAGTGTTTCTTTAAATAGTAGGTAGTTTGGTTGTTTCTATAGCAATAGAAACAATCTTCAAAATGTTTTAAAATTATTCTCTTTTTGGCAAGAATTTTCTTCTTTTCACAATCTTATAATTGTAAAAACAATATGAGAATCACATTAAAGATAATTTTGGAAAAAAGAAACAAGATTTTTGCAAGGCACAGCTGTTGTTAATTTACATTACATTCTTTTGACTGTTAATGGATATATATTTGTTACAGGCTATTGCAGAAATCCATTAATAGAACTGGGTAGGATATTTAATAGATTTTAGTGAATTTGAGCTGTATATCAAAAAGTAAATAAGAAAAAATGAGATTAGGTATTATTAATTCTCTATTCAGTTTGTCTAAATTCATTATCTAAACATGTTTTGAGAGCTTACCAGGTTACAAACCACAGAATTTATGTGTGACTTTTATGTCTTGGCTGTATGCCTTTCTTTGGTTAAATTCCTCTCCTGGATATGTAAGATTCCTAGTTATAGTAGAAAAAAAAAAAACACAATCCAGGCTGGTTGGTAAGAATAACACTTACTGTTGGGAATAGTAACACCTTCAGCACTTTTTAGGGAATTACTATAGGTATTGGTAGATAAGGATTATGATAATTTTGTTCAGGAATATTAAGTATAAGGAAACAGCAAACCTAAAGCTCCTTTGGTTGTTGAGATGAGGACATCCATTTGAGAGTGAAGAACACGATCTTATTGTCAACATTTGAAACTCTGGATGAAGTTCAAAACAAGAACCACTACATGTATTTTCTTATCAAATGGGCCAACAGATTTCCTATTTAGCCTACGCTAATTTTGGTTGGTTTCTGTTTCTTGTTAAACAATAGTGTCCTGATGCTTTGTGTAGACACTGGCTTTCATCTTCAAGTGAAATTGACAAAAATAAATTTTGGTATCACAATATAGATTAGTGTAGAAGATAGCAGCAAGTGCCAAGAAATCCAGCTAAATAGAATAACTTGTGTAAAGGCATAGGAGAAAGAGAGATATCAGGACACAATAAGATAATTAACATTTAAGGTCTTCAGGTTTGTCATGTAAGGAGCTGAGAAGTTGTCACTCTGTTCTAACAACCTATAAAGGCTGAAGAAACTGAAAATGCACAGTTCTTCTGAGAAAGAGAATTGAGATGATGATAAAAAAAAAACAAAGAAAAAAAAAAAAACTGCTGTCCCTAACAAAGGAGGGAAAACCAGGCAGATACAGTGAACCATAAGTTCCTAGAACAGAAATCCAAATGACAACTGAAAAATTGCTGAAGTCTCAAATCTAAGATTTAAAAAACTCTAGGGGGTCCAGGCTTGGATGAATTGAGGCTCCACACTTTTATGAGTTTTACCTGCAAAAGTTCTATCAGGTTATCACAGAGGAGATCATAGAAAAAGCTCTTTTTGTATCGAGTAAAGGGGAGGGGCACTGACCATTCTGAAATACATCTAGAGCATTCTGTTCTTCTTAAACTCTGACATAAAGAGAGAATAACTTACTGGAGCCTAACTGCTGGGGGTTTATCAAAGCCAGTTTCTAGCCCAATTTAAACATCCTGTCCCACCTAGAGAGGAAGTGGAGAGAACTGAGAAGCACTTGAGAACGTTACAGCCCCTGGCACAAGCTCACTAAAAAACCTAATCATGAGATGATAGGTTGTTTTATCTCCCGCCACATTACTAAGGGCATGTTTAGTACAGTTCCTTTTACCCAGTACATACTGTCCAGCTTTCAGTAAAAAGTACAAGGCATAACTAAAGCAAAAATCCAAGTTTGAAGAGGCAGAGTGAGCATTAAATCCAGGCTCAGATATGGCAAGAATGTCAGAATTATCAGAAAAGGAATTCAAAACAATGATAGTAAATATGGTAAGAGAACTAATGGAATGAAAGAAATTAAAACCATTTCACCTCAAAATACATCTTTTGACGTATTTTGAGATAGCCGTCATAGGTCTTACAGATGAAAGAATTGCTACACAGCTACATTATGGACTGGAAAATTTGTAGAGACTCTCCATTAATGTAGCCAGGTAAGATCAACTGATTCTGACATCTTTAAAGGATTTACCATGTATTCTTTCTGAGGGCTGCTAACTGCGAGGCTTTCTCTGCATAGAACATTTTTGTAGCAATGTTTCTACCTCCTATAATCTGTCATCCCACTGAAAACCTGTTGGCTATAATCACAGCACTCATCCTTTCAAAATCTGTATACTTGTCTTAGATCTAAATCATTTATTCATCATGAGTTAACATTTGTAAGTAGTGAGAGCTGTGGGTCTAAATTCAGCCTTCTGTGTGTGGCAAACCCATTCTCCAAGCACCATTTATTAAACAGTGAAAAAAAATAAAATAAAAAACCTAGAAGAAAGTCTGAGGAAAACTCCTAATATTATTGGCCTAGGGCAAGAGTTTATGAAGAAGACCTCACTGGCAATCACACCAACAACTAAAATAAATAAATGGGACCTGATCAAGTTATAGAGCTTCTGCATAGTGAAGGATACAACCAACAAAGCAAAAAGTCCACCTGCAGAATGGGAGAATATACCTGCACGCTACTCATCTGACAAAGGGCTGATAACCAGAATCTGCAAAGAACACAAGCAAATCAACAAGAAAAATAATCAGTCCCATTAAAAAGTGAGCAAGAGACACGAACAGGAGCTTTGCTTATGAAGATAGACCAATGGCCAACAAAGGCAAGAAAACATCCTCATTGCCAGAGAAATGCAAATCAAAACCACACTGAGCTATCATTGAATCCCAGAAATAATGGCTTACGTGATAAAGTCCCCAAACAACAGACAATGGTGTGAATGCGGAGAGAAAGGTACATTTATTACACTGTTGGTAGGACTGTGTACTGGTGCAGCCTCTACGGAAGGCAATACGGAGATTCTTCAAAGAGCTAAAAGTAGACATACTATTGGATCTTGCAATCCTGTTACTAGGTATTTACCTAAGGGGGAAAAAAGCATTCTACCATAAAGACACTTGCACTCACATGTTTGTAGGAGCATAATTCACAATGATAAAGATGTGGAAACAACCCAAGTTCCCTTCAACAAAGAAATAGATTGATAAATAGTGGTATATGATATATACCATGGAATTTTAATTAGCCAGAAAAAGATGGAGATTTTGTTTCTTTTGCAACAATCTGGATGGGATCAGGAACAATTCCCCAAAGTGGAGTATCATAAGAATGGTAAAACAAACATCACATATTCCCACGTACTAAATCGAAACCAGTAGATTAACATCTACCTGCTCAGATGAGAGAAAAACTCAGTGAAATTCAAGCAGAGGAAAGAGTGCTCGCAACCAGATTCAAGCAGAGGGAGGAGGGTGTCTCACAACCCAGCGTGAGGAGGGAAATGAAGAAAATAAAGCCATGAAAGGTGAAGAAAGACAGGAGATGAGAGAGGAAGGCAGTGGGAGGGCTGACGCAGCTGATGGCTGCAGCCAGCCCCTGAACCATGGAAGCAGCTTTATTCATACGGTATCTTAACAAGGTTACATAAATCTTAACACATGGTGTAAAGATCAATCTTAAAGAGGAAAAACTAACCTCCTCCCTCCCTCCCTTCCCTTCTCCTCCCCTCCTTCCTTCATCCTGGGACATAGTTGTGATCTATCTTCATATGAACGGGTGAGTGATTGTAAATTGGTTTCACAATAGTACTAAGTACATTGGATACTTTTTCCTCCATTCTTGAGATACTTTACTAAGAAGGGTATGTTCCAGCTCCATCCATGTAAACATGAAAGAGGTAAAGTCTCCATCTTTTTTTAAAGGTCAGATGGAGGGAGGGTGAATGGTGGGACCACACTTATGGTGCATATTGCAAGGGTACATGTCGGATCTATTAAGTATAGAGTATAAATGTCTTAACACAATGTAAATGAGGTGAGGGATATATTAACTAGTGTGATGTAAGCATTCCAAATTGTATATGAAATCAGTACATTGTACCCCATAAATGCATTAATGTATACATGATCTATGTGTTTATGATTTAATAAAAAAAACAATAAAAGAAAGGAGGAAAAACTGTGCTTGCCGATAACAAGGAAAGTATGCATGGGCTGGTGGAGGGGAAGTGGTTGGGGGTCACTCTCTGAGCATTCCCCAGGCTGTGGGGGCCCTGCCCACAGCCCGCTCCCCACAAGGGTGGAGGTTGGGTAAGTTCCCACTCAACGGGTATGTTGCTCAGGTACATGGCACCGTACGTGGATGTAGAACACGCCTACAAACTGGACTTTAACCTTACAACCTATGGACTCGAACTGTTTGTACCCCCCAATAATCTGAAAGTTAAAGGAAAAAGGAGAGAAAAAAATATCTGTACAACACAGAGAAGTTGATTTTTATTTTGAAGCCTCCCATGTGTACATGTTAAATAAATTTGTGTACCTTTCTTCTATTAATCAATCTGCTTCACGTCAGTGATTTTTCAGTGACCTTCATGACCCAAAGCCCTTGGTCTCTACAAGAGAAAATAGACAACACACATCAACAGATGGGTGATATGAGAGGTGGGAATTCTAAGAAAGCACAAAGATAACTGCTAGAAATCAAAAACACTAACGAAAGCGATAATTGGGCTCATTAATTGAGGCTGAGGAAAAAAAATCAGTGAACTTGAGGAAATCTCAAAAGAAACTTCTAAAATTGAGACGCAAACAGGAAATAGACTCTAAAAGAAAAAAGGACAGAATAAGAACGATGATACAATGACAAAAGGTGCAAAATACTAGGAGAAGAAAGAGAAAATAATCATAGAAATAATTGAAGAAATAATTAGTGAGAATTTCCCCCAAGTTAATGCCAGGCACAAAACCACAAATCCAGAAAGCCCAGAGAACATCAAAAAGGATAAGTGTCCCCCGAAATGTATACCCATGTTAGGTACCTAGTGAGGGACCTCGGCTCTCCCAGGGACAAAGGCAGGAGCCCCCTTTGGTGCCAACCCAAACAACTGCCCCACTGGGAGAAGAGGAGACAACTTGCCAATCTGCCAAGGATAATTTAGGCCACTGCAAAAGACTGCAGGGGACTCCCCACCCCAAGGGGCAGTGGGGTCTGCAAGGTGCCCCAGAGTGAGCTGGAGCTAATTGCCATATTATTATCTTATACCTGCATTATTTCCACTTCCACAGTAAAACCCAGGTTATGGTATAAGTCTCAAATGTCCATCAAAATGGCTCAATGGTGATGGTTGAGTCACAGGAGGGCCCAGCTCAGACACTATAAAACAGGACTCCAGGCCATTATTGAGGCATCCTGTTAGGACAGGGGGCCTGTTCACTGTCTGTGGTAAACACGTCTTACTTCTTGCCTGCCTTCCTATTGGTGTGTCTGGTCATGCTTCATCCAAGAGCATACCAAGACCCAAGAACAGACTCTGGACCCAACACCTACACACAGCATATTAAAACTGCATAATATCAAAGATAAAGTCTTGAAAGAAGCTGGTGGACGTGGGGAGAAATCCCCATGCGTAAAGGAGCAAGGACAAGGATCGCACCAGCCTTATCAGAAACAACACAAGGAAGAAAAGAATGGCATGAAATGTTTGAAGTGTTTTGAGAGAAAAACACGCCAACTTAGAATTTTTTATCCTGCAAAATTTTACTTCAAAAGCAGAGAGAAATAAAACTTCATTAGAACAAAAATTTAGGGAATTTGTTTCCAGTAGATCCACCTCACAAGAAATGTTGAAAGAAGTTATTCAGAGATTAGGAAATCGATAGAGACCAGAAACTTGGATCTTCACCAAGAAAGAAAAAGTGCTAGAAAATGAGTAAGCAAAAACAAACAAACAAAAAAACCCAAAACACTTGTTTTAATTCTTAATTGATCTAACAGTTAACATCTTGCTCATATAATAGCAACAGTGTATTCAGTAATAGCTTATAAATAAGTGAAACAAATTATAGCAATGATACTATGGATAGGGGGAGGAATTAAAAAAGCTTTGCTGTTACCAGGTGCCTGTACTACCTGAGAAGCAATATAATGTTATTTGAAAGTGAACTTGGAATAGGTGTAAATGTACATTGCAAACTCTAGGGAAAACACTAACACAAACAAGAAAAGAGTATACTTTGTGTGCTGAAGGAGAGAAATAAAAGCCCTAAAAGAAATCAAAGAACTATTAAAAATAAATAAATATTACTTTTTTTGTGAATAGGAAGACTTACTTTTGTCAAGATGTCAGATCTTTCCAAACTATGCTACAGATTCAACAGTTATTTTGTTGATATTGACAATCTGATTCCAATGTTAACATGGTGAGCAAAAAGACTAAGAGAAGTCAAAACCATATTGAAGGGAAAAAATAAAATCATACAACTGACACTACTTGATTTCAAGACTAACTATAAGGATACAATAATCAAGACACTGTGGTGCTGGCAAAAAATAATAACAGTAATAAAATGGGCAAATAGAAATAGCTTAGTGGAAATGAACAGAAAGTCCAGAGATTGACCTGAAAAAGTAAGAAAGTCATTTTGACAAAGGAGCAATGGTGATAAAGTGGAGAAAAGGTAACCTTTTCAACAAATGTTTCCGTAATAAAAGAATCTAGACACAGACCTTACACTCTTCACAAATATTAACTCAAGGTGGATCATAGATTTAAAAGTAAAATACAGGATATTCAAACTCTTACACAATAGATAATATAGTAGAAAACACAGATAATCTTGGGTTTGGCAATTATTTTGTTTGTTTTGAGTCAGGGTCTTACTTTGTTGCCAGAGCATGACCATGAGGGCAGTAGTATGATCATAGTGCAGTCAGCTCAAACTCCTGGATTCAAGTGATCCTTCTGCCTTGGCTTTCTGAGAAGTTAGGACTACAGGTGCAATCCTCCATGTCTGGCTAATTTTTCTATTTTTTTTTTTTGTAGTGATAGGGTCTCCCTATGACTAAGTTGCTCAGACTAATCTTGAACTTCTTACCTCAAGTGGTCTTCCCACCTTGGCCTTCCAAAGGCATAGGATTACAGGCATGAGCCACCATGTCCAGCCAGCAAAGACTTTTTAGATATATTAAGAAAAGCATGTGAGTTTTCATTAAAATGTTTTGATCTGCAAAAAATGCTCTCAAGAAAATAAAAATATAGGACACAGACTGAGAGAAAATATTTGTAAAAGATGTATCTGCTTGTAAAGTATTATCCAAAATATACAAAGAACAATTAACTCCCCCCAAAATGAACAACCACATTGAAAAATGGGTAAACATGACATGAATATTTAAAAGTTATAAATGAAACTATCAACCTTTCAATAAAATATGTCATATGCCCCTATCTTGAAAAAATGGAGCTTCATAATGACAAATTAAGCATAGTATTAATCTACGATTTTTATAAGAATGTTTGCAAAATATCAAATTTAGTAATTATTGTACATGCTTGAGTGTTCTGGTCAGCATTGTTTCATGATAACAATGGCTTATAGGATTAAAAATTTAAATGTTATTCTACTCAAAATATAGATAATTTAAAATATTTTCAGACAAAAATGATAATTTCAGTAAACAAGAAATATTTATGTTTTCCAAAATAATCTATTAAAATTTAAATGAAAAATGCAAATTATAGCAGAAGCACTGACTAGAGGCATCTGGTACTTGCCTGCTTGACAAAGAAGAATAAAAATAATGAATAGATAATCTCACTTCAAATAGATCATCTATGAAAGAATATTTGGAATTTAACTGAGAAGTGATGGGAAGCACCTAAAGTGAGGAAGAGGAGGGAAACGAGACAGTCTGCTCAGCCCAAAGTGGGGAAAGGGCAATTGATTGACACCCAGCAGCTGATACTCCCACTGCACGCTTCTGCGCCCTAGCCCTGGGAAAGCTACCAACCCCAGGGGTGTCCAACCTTTTGGCTTCTCTATGACCCACAGGAAGGAAAAGAATTTTCTTGAGCCACACATTAAATACTTAAACAGTAACAATAGCTGATGAGTAAAACAAAAGGTCCACGTATAATTTTCATAACATCTGCCATCACATATAAGCAAAAATGTCTTCACATTATCTGCATGAGGCCCATGGGCCACAGGTTGGACACCCCTACGAGGCTCTCCTGGCCCAGGGACTAAATGTAAGGAGCTGCCTGGAAACTACATGAAGTAATGATGCTCCAGAGAGGAGAACCTATGGGTCCCAGATCCTAAGCACCTGCTTAGGCACTATACTGAGAGCTCATCCTTCAGCAGAGTCCATCCTACCTGGGTGCCCGACAGCCACAGCCCCTGCATCTCCACAGCTCTGGAGCCCTACTGACATTCTTTGCCTGCAGCTACCACTGTGACTGGCTATTGCTGCCAGGGCTAAAGCATGAGAGATCGGCAAAAACCCCACTGTCCCCAGCAACAAAGCCACCGTTCATTTCTACATACCTATAAGACAAACTGCCCTGCCTATAGTACAAACTATCCTGTTTACAGCAGCTACTGCTTTGGGCTGCCAGTCCCAGGGCAAAGCAGAAGTGTCCAGTTTTCAGTTGCCTGCATAAGGCTTCTGCCGCTAAAAGCAGCCTACTCCTACTAGTCACAGGGCTGCAGTGTGGTTACTGCCATCCCTGCCTGGGCATTCTGCTTTGGGCCTGGGGATCACCCCACCCCTATCTATCACAGCCAGTGCCTGCAAACATCACTGGGGTCAGTTCCGCCTCCTCCCTCAAGTGCCTGAACATGCCATCTGGAGGCATGCTAAGTCCACCACCACTGACAGCACTCAAACAAGGTCCTGAAATAGGGCTCATTCAACCTACCGAAATAGGGCCTACCCAACCTGCTCAAATAGAGTCCAGCCAAGCTGCTGAAATAGGGCCCACCCAAACTGCTGAAATAGGGCCCATCCAACCTGCTGCTACATCACAGATTGTACTTATCAGGCATACCACATTCAGGTCCATGGACTGGCCCCCTTAGCCCATCACTGCTACTGCCAACACCAGTGTGGATCTCTTGGGAGACAGAAGTCCCTAAAAGAAAGAAATTAAGCAAGAGATGGAAATACAAGGCATCCAAATTGGAAAAGAAGAAGTCAAATTGGCCCGCCTGAAGACTCCAGCAAAAACTCTTAGATTTGATAAATAAATTTAGTAAAGTTGGGGTGGTGCCTGTGGCTCAAAGGAGTAGGGCGCCGGCTCCATATGCCAGAGATGGCAGGTTCAAACCCAGCCCCAGCCAAAAACTGCAAAAATAAATAAATAAATAAATAAATTTAATAAAGTTGTAGATTACAAAATCAACACAGAAAAATCATTAGCATTCCTGTACGCTAATACCAAATTAAGTGAGAAAGAAATCAAGAAGGCATTCTAATTTATGATAGCTATAAAAGAAAATAAAATTCCTAGAAATAAATTTAACCAAGGAAGTGAAAGGCCTCTACAAGAACTCCAAAAATTGTTGAATGTATGTAAATTGGTGCAATATAAATAAATAGGAAGACGTTCCATATGGATTGGAAGCATGAATCCTATGTACTCAATTTTGATATGAGGACAATTAATGACAATTAAGGTTATGGGGGGGAAGCAGAAAGAGGGACGGAGGGAGGGGGTGGGGCCTTGGTGTGTGCCACACCTTCTGGGGGCAAGACATGATTGCAAGAGGGACTTTACCTAACAATTGCAATCAGTGTAACCTGGCTTATTGTACCCTCAATGAATCCCCAACAATAAAAAAAAAAGAAAACAAAACAACAAAAAAAGAATTAGTATTGTTAACATAATCATACTTTTCCCTCAAAGCAATGTACAGATTTAATGCAATTGTTAGCAACATGCCAAGGTCATTTTTCATAGAAATAGAAAAAAATGCTAAAGTTTATTGGAACCCAAAGAATCCTCAATAGCCCTAGTAATCCTGAGCAAAACCAAACCAAACCAAACCAAACCAAAAAAGTGAGAAGCATCACACTATCTGATTTCAAAATACGTTACAAGACTATAGTAACCAAAACTATGATAGTTTTTATGCTATTGGTATAAGAACAGACACATTGACCAGTGGAACTGAAAAGAGAACCCAGAAACAAATCCACATATTTACAGACAACTGATTTTTGACAAAGATTCCTGGAATATGCCCCGGGGAAAAGACACCATCTTCAATAAATGGTGATGAGAAAACAGGATATCCATATGAGTAAGAATGAAACTGGACCCCTATCTCTCATTATATACAAAAATCAATTTAAGATGGTTCAAAGACTTATATGTAAGACTTGAAACTATAAAATATAGGGAAAACTTGCAGACATGGGTGTAGATGTGGATTTTACGGCTCAGATCTCAAAAGCATAGACAGCAACAGACAATATAAACAAATGGGACTATCTTAAACTAAAGAGTTTCTGCTCAGGAAAGGAAACAATCAACATCGTGAAGAGATAATCTTTTAAACGGGAGAAAATATTTTCAAACTATTCAATTGACAAGGATCAATATCCAGAATATATAAAGAACTCAGATCAATGATTAAACAAACAAACAAGCTTGAATGTGGGAAAAGACAGGAATGGAGATTTCCCAAAAGAAATATACAAATGTTCCAGCTCCATCCATATTCTTCTTAGCAAAGTATCTCAGGAATGGAAGAAAAAGTATCCAATGTACTCAGCCCTACTATGAAGCTAAATTATAGCTTTCACATGAAGACTATAACCCAACTATAGCACAAGACTATGGGGAAAGGGCCAAGGAAGGGGAAGGGAGGGGGGAGGTTTTGGTGGAGGGAGGGTAATGGGTGGGGCCACATCTGTGGTGTATCTTAGAATGGGTACAGGCGATTGCACTAATGTACACAGCTATGATTTAACAATAAAAAAAAAAGAAATATACAAATGGCCAACATGTATATTAAGAAACGTTCAATATCATAAATCATTAGGGAAATGCAAATAAAAACCACAATAAGTTATCATCTTACCCAAGATAATTAATGGCATAATTAAAAAGACAATAAAAAAACTAATAAACAAAAACAACAATAAAAGCCTGGTGAGGACAGGAGTGAAGGGTACTCTTTATCACTATCAGTGGGAGTGTAAGTACAGCTACTATGAAAAACAGCTTGGAGATTGCTTAAAAAACAAAACTAAACTAAACTAAACTATGATCAAGTAATCATACTACGGGGTATTTATCCAATGAAAAATAAATCAGTATATCAAAAGGATATCTGTACTCCCAGGGTTATTATAGCACTATTCACAATAGCAAGGATATGAAGTCAACCTAAGTGTCCATCAACAGATCAATGGTTAAAGAAAATATGGTAAATAATGCACAATGGAATACTATTCAGCAATAGAAACATAAAATTATACTATTTTTAGCAACATAGATGAAACTGGAGGTCATTATGTTAAGTGACATAGACACGGAAAGACAAATATCTTATGTTCTCACATGTGGAAATGAAAATCATTGATCTCATGAAAGCAGAGAGTAGAATAACATTAGAGAAAGTGGGGGATGGTAAAAAGAAGTTGGTTAATGGATACAAACATACTGTAAGATTGAAGGAGAAAGTTCTAATATTTCCTAGCAAAATAATGTGACTATGGTTAATAACAATGTGTTATCTATTTCAAAATAGCTAGAAGAGAGGACTAGAAATAGTCCCAAAATATAGAAATGATAAATATTTAAGGCAACGGACACCACAAATACTCTAACTTCATCATTACAAAGTATATGAATGTACTAAAATATCATATGCACTCCATAAATTTGTGTAAATACTATATATCTGTAACAAGAAAACTACTATGAATGGTGTAATCTTAAATATAATTCCAGCATTCAAAAGACATATCATACTTCATACACATTTCCTCCACACCTCTACCTACACCAATATATATGCTTTTACATATACAAAGCAATATGAATTGTTATTATTGCTAAATGTTCTGCAGCCTCCGTTGAGCAGTTGTTGAAAATACAATACTAATTCTTGAGTACCTCTGAAACTACAAATTAGAACATGAAAAGATGAAGAAAATGGATGGTTGGCACTAATGAGAAATGATATTTCATTATCTCCAAGCACCCCTTGTGGTCATGCTATCTGAAGAAGGATTTGACAAGTTCATTATTTTGGCTTTTTATTTAACTAAGCATGTCCCTAACCTAAATCTTCCTCCTTCTTGACAGCAGGTTCCCTCTGTGAAGTTAATGATGATGAAATCCCCACATCTTCCTATCGTTCTGAAGTAGTTCCATTGTATTTCAAGATTTTAGGGTAAGAGATGTGACAAACATTCTGACATTCATCGTGTAGTTCACTGTGTGCCAGTGCCGAGTCCAGACCCAGAGGGACACAGCTGCGCAGGCTTCCTTAACAATGGCACACGCAGGCTTCTCTACGGGGTGAGGCTCCATGCAGGGCTCCCTCTTGCCTCAGTTCAAGGCTGCTTGGACGAAGATCATGACAGTTTTACATTAAGTAATGTAGGCTGGTAGACTTTGAACAAGGATAGGGATTATCACTGTAAGAGGAACAGGTTTAGGAGAAAATTATAGCTTCAGTTTAGGAGAAGTCAATTTTAAGATAATGGTGGCATCTCCAAACCTGGAAAGCGAGTCAGCAGTACAGGGCTGGGCTTCTCTAAGTACAGGACTGAGTTTGCCTGCCACAATGCCTGGCTATTTTTAGAGACAGGGTCTTGCTCTGGCTCAGGTTAGTCTCAAACCTACGAGCTCAGGCAATCCAAATACTGGGATTACAGGCGTGAGCTACCATGCCCGGCCTCTCTCTTATTCTGTTCTGTATGAGATTAAGTTTTGTATTTTCTACTTTGTCTAAAACTTACTGTGATATAAAAACAAAATCAGCTTTATTTATCCCTGATGACCAGCCGTCCTTCCAAACTACTTTAATTTTTTTTAATTTTAATTTTTACATACACATGTGTTAATTAGGTTTCCATTTTTTTTGCCTTCACAAAATTAAAAAGACTTAAAATTTTAAATAATATCCAAATTCCACCCCCTGCTGGTCTGAAATGTCATTTTATTTACTAATCCCCATATGCATTTGCCTTTATTTCTGGTTTGTGTTCTGTTCCTGATGTGTTCACTCTTCTCACACCAAGAATGATGAAGTGAATGGAGGTTATGAAATATAAAAGATGTAAATAAAATCAGTAAGGTAGATTTTATATAATAAATACATATTGCTGTACCCAAATATACATAAAGCCAGCAAAGATTATGTACAGTGTACAAAAGAAAAGAAATGGCTACTAAAATTTTGAAATATGTCCAATTTTACTCAGAATCAAAGATATACAAATTTCTTTTTTTTTTGCAGTTTTTGGCTGGGGCTGGGTTTGAACCCACAACCTCTGGCATATGGGGCCGGCGCCCTTACCCCTTTGAGCCACAGGAGCTGTCCTCAAAGATATACAAATTATTATTAAAGATATATTTCATTTTTTGGTTTATTATTTTGGAAAAGTTAAAATGGTTAGCACAGTACTCCCTTACTGTTTGTGAAATATAAATTGGTACTTTTTAATTAAACACTCGATGATAGCTATTGAGACTCAAACTGCAGACTTCTGCCCATAATTTCCTATACATACACTGGTATACAAAAAAAATATATATATATGTATATATATAAAATATGTAGCAGAAACAACCAATCTGATATAATTTTTTCAACAAAATATATATTACAATCGGTGTTTTCTTAGGCCTCTATTTCCTCAATATATACATCATATTATATGGAGACTATATTCCCAAATATTTTCCAAGTGAAAGGCAGTCTGTTCCCTGTAAGTACTCTCTGAGAACACCCACCCACAGTCCCCTGGAAGTCTGTAGAGCTGAGCACAGCAAGCATATGAGACCCCCCGTGTACAGATCTTCAGTAGACGGCACACACATGCACATGTCTAACAACAAACCAGACATTTGTTATGGAACAGTTGACTGATGTCATGCATTGTTTTTCTCCTGCCTCTTGCTTTGCTGAATATGAGCTAACATGAAATTTATAATATTTATGGATCATCTTGATTTTCTTTTATAAATATTTTTAGAAGGGACTGATTACAGGAGGATTTCTCAAAGTATGGGTCCATTTAAGAATATTAAGCCGGGCGGCGCCTGTGGCTCAGTCGGGAAGGCACCGGCCCCGGCCAAACTGCAACCAAAAAATAGCCGGGCGTTGTGGCGGGCGCCTGTAGTCCCAGCTACTCGGGAGGCTGAGGCAAGAGAATCGCTTAAGCCCAGGAGTTGGAGGTTGCTGTGAGCTGTGTGAGGCCATGGCACTCTACCGAGGGCCATAAAGTGAGACTCTGTCTCTACAAAAAAAAAAAAAAGAATATTAAGCCAAGAATTCAGTGATGATAAATTGAAAGTGCTTAATGTGAGAACTCCGCTGATTCCACGATTCCACTCCTGCCAGGAAAAGTTAATTTCAGGAAATATTATTTAAAGAGAAGCAATACCAAACAAAACAAACCTTAAAAAATACTTTGATCAGTGTTGCACTGAGACTATAAAGAAGTCATGGAACATCTTGTTGTTTCATGAGGCCACATCATTATTTGGGGTATGACGGGGCTCAGTTGTTTCTTCTCACCTGCCAGAAGTTCACTGCTAGGACCTAGGAGGCCTATGAGGGACCAGCTGGCAAGATACTGGTTTATCCTTCTATTTATATAGTGAGGTAAGCTCCCACTCTCACTGTTCAATAGCAATCCAATCCATACTTTGGAATCCAATGAAATAAAAGTAGTTACATGAAAAAAAAAAAAATATATATATATATTACATTGCAATGTCATCAGCCTTTAGAAATAGTAAGCTAGATATATGTTAATGATTAGAAAAACAAACTCTCTGGGTCAGCGTCTGTAGCTCTATGGCTAGGGTGCCAGCCACATACATCAGAGCTGCACCAATGCCAGCACCTAGTCCGCCCTCAAAGCAATTTCAGAACATTTTTTCCGGAATGGCCATCAGAGCTTCTGGAACTGTCATTGTATCACCCTTGATGTCCTGAATATCACCAAAATGTCTTCCTTTCAATATTTCCTTTATCTTTGGGTAAAGAAAGAGGTCATTGGGGGCCAGATCAGGTGAGTAGGGAGGTGTTCCAATATAGTTATTTGTTCACTGGCTACAAACTCCCTCACCGTGACCTGTGAGCTCTTTGCTTTTGTTCGTCAGTGAGCTCCTTGGAGACCATTTTTGCACCTACCTTTCTCACGACGAGATTGCCAGTGAAGATTTTCCTGTTTCTCTATTGATGTTTACTTGGTCTGCTATGCTCCTCCCAGTTAGTGATTTTGACTCACGATTTGATGAGTTTTTGAAGGTTTTCATGAGTTCCGCTTGTTCCTAGCCACCTTGACCAGTCTTTATCAGTGACACTTTCTCTCCACTTAGTAGAACGTTTAATCCACTTGTACACTGCCATTTTCTTCATGACATTTTCCCCATAAACTTGGACTAACATGTCCTGATTTCACTTCTACTCTTGCCAAGTTTAATAAGAAATGTAATGTGTGTTCATTGCTTTAATTCAAACTCTTACATTCTTGCAACAACACACAAGAACACTCAACAAGGATAATGAACGACACCCAGCAAGAAGCCACCACATATTCACACAAACACAACACTGATATACCAAGATTATGAAACCTTACCACATTGTTTGTACAGTGTTGCTCACGTAAGTGCACAGTGGTAAGTTCACAAACTTAATTCTACGACCTTGTGCAACACTAAAGGTTGTTGGTGCCTCTAGTCAGTGGTTCATGGAGTCTTTCCAACATAATTGACATGGGGTTAGTTTAATTATAAAATGTTTTTATACATAAATATAGCTATTAGCTCTTTTAACAGTAAACAAAACAAACTAGTAAGCATTTTATACAGCAGAAATCAAATATGGTTGACCAATGATACTACAAAATGCACATTAAATGAAATTCCATTCCTTGCCTATTAGATTTGAAAAGTTCGACAATACTAAGTATTATCAGTTTTTCTCTATGGTTTATAATTCAGCTTTACTTTGTTTCCAAGGATAATTGAATAGTCTGCTTTTTCTGTGTATGGTGTGTGTGTCTAGGGCACGTATTTTCCTGTTTTTGAAGATAGAAAAGGGGCTACCGATGCCTTCATTCTGCCATCTTTAACAAGAAAGTCTTGGTTTTCTGTTTACCTTCACCCTCACTTAAGACATGATCTTTGACATCTTTACTCAGCTCTGACCAGGGGGGCTGACTTTTAGAGACTGTGTCCCCCAAGCTTTCTTCTGGCTGGCCTCTTCTCAAGTTTAACAAAAGAGAATATTAAGATTGGCAGAGAAAAATTAGAGAGACTGTGATGTTTCCTCTTCCATTTCCCTTCTTTTTTTTCTAGCATCTGCTAAATCTCCCTACAATAAAGCATCCACTTTCCTCCCTGATTCCAGTTTTCAGTGGGCTCCAGAAATGCCCTCTTTCCTTCAAACCTAGACGTGCTAATATCTTAATTTTCTTGCAAGTTGTTGGGTTATTTATTTCCTTTGTTCCTTAACCTTTCTAGCACTGTCTAAATATTCTTGTCAATGAAATATCTTCATTTAAAACATTAAGATAGAAAGCACACAAACAACTCTGTGAATGAATAGCCTTGGAGGTATAAGCAAAATGAAGAAAAAGCACTTACATAAAAGGCAATGAAAGTTTAAATTATTAAGCATTTAATGAGATCATGTGGCAATAGAATCAAATGAATGAAGCTCTGATAATTTGCATTCAACATAAGGAAGACATGGGTGATTTCGTGGTCTTAGTGTAAATAATTTCAGCAGAGAATTAGAGTCAGAAGATATAGATTAAGTTGGTGATTATTGGCATAGAGATGGTGAATATAGATTACCATATTTAGAAGCATTAATCAAATACTCTGTTTTGTATTTATTTCACATAAAACTGAACAATTTAATCAATCCAGTTGATTAAAATGTTGTTAATTAGCTGTTTTTGTCAGGACAAAGCACAACGTAATTTCTCATCTTTTTGAAATTAAAAACACATCCATGGAATGTGCCTGCAATAGAGAAGAACTTTAAACTATTTTTCATCAAGAGTTTTCCTAAACCAGACACCAACCTGATTCTTAAATATACCAAGAGAAGGCTTTTGTGTAATTCATCCCATACTCTAATACATCTGCATATGGAACAGTGCCCTCAAAATTCTATTATCCTCTACTTGAAATAAAGATCGCTCTTGTATCACCTATCTTGTTATGAAATATTAATAACTACCTACCTTAATATTTAAATAGAAATACACCAATATCTAAAAATCAAACATCATTAGAATAATATCTGCATTAACATCAATAAATAAAACATAAACAAGCTAATGGAACTATCTAGTATAGATGTGTGCCAGTAAAAGCAGTTGAGTTTAAGGGGAAGTTCCTGAGAAGGGAATTTTTAGACAATATTAAACTTTGTTGAATTGCAGCTAAGTCATGTCAATTTTAGAAGTTTTTAATATATGATGCCAGTTTATAAATCTGATGTTTTCTAGATAATTAGATGTTAGAAAGAAATTAAAATGAAGGCTTTTACTTACATGTTATGAAATATAGACAGGATGCTAGATTTGGCATCCTGTCTATATTTCATAACATGTAAGTAATGTATATTTAGGCATAAATTAGACTATAGATATCAATTAATATAAGACATTTTAAGCGTTTTAAATGTAAACAACAAGCCACATTTCCATTTGTTTTTTAAATGAGTATTGACTTTATGTCAATAATTAAATTATTGAATTTAGTTCTGAAGGAAAGCATCTAGTTTTTGGAGATAGTCATTTTCCATACTATATATCTTAGAAACTGGATCAGAACACTGTGTTCCTCACCACCCAAGTGACAAAATTCATGCTATTTCATGAAACTCAGGAAGTTACTGAAATCCATGGGTAGATTCAGAGATGTGGAAATCCCTTGACTAAAATGATGTCAGTACAAAGTAGAACCACATTCTGTGAAAAAGACAATAAAAATGTAAATGAAACTCATATTTTTATGAATAATGAAAATAATTTGATCATGGCCAAATGGTCTAATAATTTTACTGTGCTATAATCTGTGTACTCAATATATCTACATGTGTCATGGCTAACTATGCAAGCAGAGAAAGTTATACCTCCTAGAAGAACAGAAGATCAAAACTTTGCCTGAGACCTGATTTTCTCTGCTTAGATTTGATGAGATTTTTTGAATAAGGACAGGAAGAAGGTAATATTTTTCATAGAGCTCTGGGGTCCAGATGAGAAGGACCTGAATGGTGGACTCTCTGTTTGAGATATGGAAACAGAAACTCAGAATTACTCAGAGATGCTGTGCCACATAATTTACTGTAACATGAGGAAAATGCTATTTTTCTTACCTGGGTCTATATTTCAATTTCAGAGTAGTGCTGATGGCTCTAAGATACGTGTATTACTAACTGATCAATTAACTGTATGTTTTTCTGACTAGATGCTTTGTAAGAAAAATAAAAGTATTTTTCTCTCTTTGCCTCTTCCAGTATACTACACTTTCATCTAAGTCCTTCTTGGAGTAGGAGAATGTATGATAATTGAGTCTATTTGTCTGGGAGAAAACCCTAAAATAAGTGACAATCCAGGCAGGTATTTTTTATAAGGATAGGTTCATCAAAGAAAATGTAGCTGAAATTATCCTAGTTCAGCATTGTCCAGTAGAAATACACTGTGAGCTGCACTTATAGGTTTAAAATTTTTCACTGCTGTATGTAATTTTTTAAAAAGCAAAAAAGAAAGGAGTGAAAATAATTTTAGGAATAGATTTAGGCTAATGCAATATAGCTAAAATACTATTGTTTCAACATGTAGTCAGTATAGTCAGTTTAGTCAGTATCTTATAAACAAGATATTTTAAATTGTTTTCATATTTAAAATATTCTAAAAATATTTTAGATTGCTTTCATATGAAGTCTTTGACATGCACTTCGTATTTGATATGTACAGAACACCTCATTCAGACTGGCCACATTTTCAGTGCTCAATAGCCTTATGGAACTAATGGCTGTTGGGTCAACAATCTGTACTTGGTTCTTGGTGTGCTCTTGGCCAGAGAAAGAGCAGACACAAGGAAAGCAAGACAAGCACGAAACAAAGCTTATTGAGGACGGGCAAGGTAAGTTTATGCAACCAGGAGCAAGATATCTAAGGACCCCTGCAGTAACAAGGGACTCTGGTTACCATCGGGGGCCTATTTGATACTGTTAAGACTGGGCCCTCCTCCACCACCACTGAACCACTTTAATGGACAGTTAATGAGTTTATAATTAGCCTTGTCAGAGGTTATTAGAGGCTACTTTCCAGATCCTGTTGTGTCTTTGCTACTGGCCTGTGGGCTGGGGCAGGCCCTGCGTTCTTCTGCACATTAGCAGGGGATTCTTCCTTCTCCTGGGTGTGCCAGTGCTTTAGATTGTTATAAAATCTCAAGGAGAAAGGATAGAGCTTCCCAAATCCTTGGAAATCCTATTGTCTTATTGGTTGAAAGATGCAAGCCAGGATAATTTCATTTAAAGTATGGTATTCCCATTCCTTTTGGAAAGATGTTTGGAGAACACTTAGAGATCTAAAAATAGACCTGCCATTCAATCCTATAATTCCTCTACTAGGCATATACTCAGAAGACCAAAAATCACATCATAACAAAGATATTTGTATCAGGATGTTTATTGCAGCCCAATTCATAATTGCTAAGTCATGGAAAAAGCCCAAGTGCCTATCTATCCACGAATGGATTAATAAATTGTGGTATATGTATACCATGGAATATTATGCAGCCTTAAAGAAAGATGGAGACTTTACCTCTTTCATGTTTACATGGATAGAACATATTCTTCTTAGTAAAGTATCTCAAGAATGGAAGAAAAAGTATCCAATGTACTCAGCCCTACTATGAAACTAATTTATGGCTATCACATGAAAGCTATAACCCAGTTATAACCCAAGATTAGGGGAAAGGGAGGGGAGGAAGGGAGGAGGTGGGCGGAGGGAGAGTGATTGGTGGGATTACACCTGCGGTGCATCTTACAAAGGTATATGTGAAACTTAGTAAATGTAGAATGTAAACGTCTTAACACAATAACTAAGAAAATGCCAGGAAGGCTATGTTAACCAGTGTGATGAAAATGTGTCAAATGGTATATAAAACCAGGGTATGGTGTCCCATGATCGCATTAATATACACAGCTATGATTTAATAAAAAAATTAAAAAAAGATATCAAAAAAATAAAGTATGGTATTTCTCACATTTAATTATTCTTGAATAAATTCATACCTGTCCCATGGGTGTTTACCTCCAAATAAACAATTTTTGACTAAAAGTTCTTAATAATGTACATGGTACCTCTACTCTAAAACCTACCACTTGTGGTGCAATCTAATGTGGCCTAACTTCTGCTTATAATTTTCTGTTGATGTTATTTACAGAAAGCTATGAACGAAGGAAGAAGAGGGTTGCTTAAATTAAGGACATACTCATAATTAGAAACTTATATGAAGAATGCATTTTATGACACCATTATTAATTTTTTCTACAACAAAACAAACTAGTTGAGAATGAAGTCTAGATGTCATGTAATTTGATATTTATACTGTACTAAATACCTTACTAAAGATTTATAATTTATTCAATGTAACTATGAACCTTGGAGTAGGAGAATGTATGATAATTGAGTCTATTTGTTTGGGAGAACACCCTAAAATAAGTGACAATCCAGGCAGGTATTATTTATAAGGATATGTTCATCAATCTTATAAACCTTGGTTGGTAAGGTTTAGACGAATCATAACAAGCAATTTTCATTGTATATGGTAACTTTAAAGATTTTGTAGTGGCCATCGTCAGTTCATTGTGAATAAAGAATCTGTGACAAAAATATCAAGCGATCTGGGGTTGATTAGCAAGGTCTGCCATGGGTTCCAGCAGCAGTAGACTAGGTTAGATCATGCTTATATTATCTACCTGCGTAAATTGTCAGTGAATGTGTTAGACTATATGCTTCCAGAAGTGATCTTTGGTAAAGTAGACATACCTTAGATTTCTGCCTCATCTTCATGTCTAGACCCAAATAACTACTCAAAGACCCTTTGTGGAATTTAGAAAGAGTGATGGCACCATGTAAGTGGAAATATGGTATATTGGGATGAGAATTACTTTGATGTAAATCTTAATTAACTCTACACATTTAATTATGTGTTCCTTGGGATCAATTTTCACTTCTATAATAAGAGGAATATTATGAAGTTCTTTTTAATAAACAAAGCATTTGACATTTGTTGTTTTTAACTAGTTATGCTGTGGGGCCATTATTAAATTTTTAAGGGCAAGGACCTTGACTTATGTTCTTTTGTATGTACCTTGTATAGGCAGTCGGTTGGTGTTAAAGCAAATTAAATACATTAAAACTAGAATATTATTATAATAAGTTTTACTTTTTGAGCATTTCAAAGCAAAAAGATAAACTTACATTCTTTTTGGTTGTATTAAGGTCTAGGCTTTATTACAACTAGGATGAGAAACTGAATGACTTCTTTGAGTTGCTTCTAACCATTTCTTTCTATGCTCCCTAAATATGCAGGTAAAAAGGAATGGCCTGTTCCTGAGAATTTTCAGTGGGGATTCATTGGTAGTCATTGAGCAGTTGTTGTAAAATACAGCTTAGTATTTTATGGCAGCTTAATCCTCTTTGCCTTTCATCTGTGCATCTGTGAAAAACTAGTGACAACATGGAAAATATTCTAAATCAAACATATGGAGTGCTGGAGACTGAAGCCAAATCCTGTCCTTACCAAACTGTTGAAGAGAGAAATTCCAAGGCTGGTTTTCAATAGTAGATGGTTGTAATGTACTCAAGAGAGCTAATCCCTCAAGTTGAAGATTATTTAAAAAATACTCCCTAAAAGAGAAACAATTAAGAATGACCCAAAACATTTTTTTTCCTGTTCTTATCAAATGTTTAAAAAAGTAAAGAACTTTCAGGAAATCCATACATAAGGGCCACACACACACTATGCATACTTACAATATGAACACAAATTAAGATGTGTGAATTCAAAACGCAAGAAGCTTAACACTAAAATTTGGAAAAATAACAAATTGATGCCATAACACACATTTCCTGTTTATCACAGCATCTTTTAATGCTGTGCCTTGCCTGGTATGTACCCAGACAAGTGAAGAATGGAGATTCACAGGGGCTACTAGCATGAGTCCCAGTGTTTGTCATCCGACTGCCCCTAGACATCTGCAGAGGAGGTTGGTGGCATGGATGACGACGTGCACGGCACCCTCAAACTGGGCTTTAGAAAAGCGTCCAGTCAAAAAACATGCTGGCATCAAGTGCGCCTCTAATTAATGATTTTGGGGAGAAGAGGGTAGTGATGGTGTTTTTAGTATGACCACATATTATACTATTAAGTCACCTGATTTTCTACACCTTGGCACAAAGGTTGCATTACTCAGCAACTTTTTCTCCTCAAATATCAGTGGCATTATAATCACTGAAAACCTTGTTAAAAATTATGAATTCGGGGCAGTGCCTGTCTCTCAGTGGGTAGGGCACTGGTCCCATATATCGAGGGTGGCAGGTTCGAACCTGGCCCCAGCCGAACTGCAACAAAAAAATAGCCAGACGTTGTGGCGCTTGCCTGTAGACCCAGCTACTGGGGAGGCTGAGGCGAAAGAATCACCTAAGCCCAAGAGCTGGAGGTTGCTGTGAGCTGTGACGCCACAGCACTGTACCAAGGGTGATAAAGTGAGACCCTGTCTCAAAAAAAAAAAAAGTCATTCCCACTGGAAAATTTATGAACTCCACTCTTATAATTTTTAATTTTTTTTTTACTTTGTCAGTAAGTTTGGGGTAGAGACCAAGAAGTTTTAAGTAGTTCCCAGGTGATACTGATTCAGACAGTGTAGGGACTACACACTGAGAACCACTTTCCTTGAGTAATGATGAAAACTCTGTATGCGTAAGTTTACTTATTTATTTATTTATTATTATTATTATTATTTTTTTGGCTGGAGCCGGGTTTGAACCCACCACCTTTGGCATATGGGGCCGGCACCCTACTCCTTGAGCCACAGGTACCACCCAAATAATTAAGTTTAACGGCACAGTTATGTTTACCTTGGTAGTAACTATTTTTAAAACCTCAACATTTGTGAAAATTGTTTAATACTCATATTTACACACTGAATGGAAAATTATACTGTTGGTTATTTATTCAAATGTTTTAATACCTAAGTGTAAATTTCCAGATACTTGGTATCATGTAGACATTTGGATTGATTACCCTACGTTTTACCTTTGGCATTGTTTAGATGAAATTTCTGGGCATGAGATTATGTTTCTAATCAAGTTGTTGAAATAATAATTTAAAAACAAATCAGATTGCTTTGGTATTCTTGTTTTGAGAGAGGCTGCATCAGGAAAACTTTGACTTCAAGGCTTGAATAATGAGAAAGTTTTGTTATTTTTCTAAGTACACGTGTCTCTCAGTATGTGAAGGGACTGGGTCTGGGACCTCCTCATATACTAACATCTATATTTTCAATTATCATGATGCCCATAAACTGGATTTGGTCAGCCTTCACTTGAATTTGTATGACTTTATTTTCACTTATCTGTTCTTACTTTGTTTGCTTTTCTTCCCTATTTTTGTCTCAGTCTCTGAGTACCTATCTTCAAATTCCAGATTCCTGAGAAAGAAATGTATTGCGTGCCCCAGCTTGAGGTTAGGATTGCCTGGGGCCAATTGCTTATGGGTTATTTCATGATCTGTGGTTAGATATTATATGGGTACCTCTTATGTGGAATGTTTTTTCCCCCAAAGATTCTGGCATAGTTGACATAAAGTGTGAAAGGTAGAAAAATACTATAGGCAAATGATTTTTGAAACTATTCTTAGAGAAGCCAGATGGGTTGGGCCATAGTATTATTAATGAAGCCTTTGATTCATATGCTGATGAAATGCCCAGATTACAGAGAGAATACTAAAGGGAAAATAAATAGCCTCTTGAGAACGAGATTAAAATTTAAATATATTAATGAATGAAATAAAATACAATGGAAACAAATCACAGAGTTATGGGAGAACAAAATGTTTTCTGCTGTAAAATGGTGTTTCATATGGAGAGAAGTAAACAGGATTTTCCAGGAGAAATCAAATGTACTTGATTCATCAGAAGTGTTTTGGGGATTTGGTGAATATTTTACCTTTTGCACTTTATAATAATATTGTCATAACTTTAATAATTGTACTATAAAATGAAAAATTTAAACCCTTATTTTTATAATTACAGGATGTCCCTAAAATCATCATACAAAGGCAAAATGGAAAATTGTGCTAACAATACCTTTATTTATAAAATACTCATTAGAAAATTTTATAAAGAGGTGGACAACATGTAGAGAAAGATGCTTTTAGTTACAATTTTCATTTTCGCTATGTATGGTGACTGTCAGGGTGACTTTTAGAGCACCCTGCACTGTTACCTAATCTGGTTACAGATTTCTTAGTAAATGGTTTCCTGTTTACTATGGGATGTTTCAAATTTAGAAGTAGGGTGATCTTCCTACCCTGAAATTAAGCTTTACATTTAATTGTAATGTTACTCCAATTTTTAATAGTGAAAGGAAGGAAAACTGATGATATATTTGGTCATTTGAACTTTTCATAATCTAAAATTTACATTTCTCTAATATATAGAGATGATGAACATTTTTTCATGTGTTTTTTAGCCATTCGTCTGTCATCTTTAGAGAAAGTTCTATTCATGTCTCTTGCCCATTGATATATGGGATTGTTGGCTTTTTTCATGTGGATTAATTTGAGTTCTCTATAGATCCTAGTTATGATATCATCTAACCCCAGTGAGAATGGCCCACATCACAAAATCTCAAAACTGCAGATGCTGGCGTGGATGTGGAGAAAAGGGAACACTTTTACACTGCTGGTGGGACTGCAAACTAGTACAACCTTTCTGGAAGGAAGTATGGAGAAACCTCAAAGCACTCAAGCTAGACCTCCCATTTGATCCTGCAATCCCATTACTGGGCATCTACCCAGAAGATAAAAAATCCTTTTATCATAAGGACACTTGTATTAGACTGTTTATTGCAGCTCAATTTATAATCGCCAAAATGTGGAAACAGCCTAAATGCCCACCAACCCAGGAATGGATTAACAAGCTGTGGTATATGTATACCATGGAATACTATTCAGCCATTAAAAAAAATGGAAACTTTACATCCTTCGTATTAACCTGGATGGAAGTGGAAGACATAATTCTTAGTAAAGCATCACAAAAATGGAGAAGCATGAATCCTATCTACTCAATTTTGATATGAGGACAATTAATGACAATTAAGGTTATGGGGGGGGAAGCAGAAAGAGGGACGGAGGGAGGGCGGTGGGGCCTGGGTGTGTGTCACACTTTATGGGGGCAAGACATGACTGCAAGAGGGACTTTACCTAACAATTGCTTATTGTACCCTCAATGAATCCCCAACAATAAAAAAAATAAAAAATAAAATAAAAATAATAAAATTTAACCATATAGTGATTGACGATTCTAATCGATTAATTATACAAGTAATAAAACTTGCTCATTAAGGGCACCTTTTAATAATTTGCTTGCATTGCTATAAAGGAATGTCTGAGACTAGGTTAGTCATATGAAAAAGAGGTTTATTTGGCTCATGGCTCTTAAGGCTCTGCAAAAAGCATGGTGCTGGTGTCTGCTTTTGGAGAGGGCTCCAGGGGACTTCAGCTCCTTGTGGAAGATGAAGCAGGTCTGGTGAGAGAGGGAGAAAGAAAGAGAGGGAAGGGACCAGGTTCTTCTTAACAGAAAGATCTCAAGGGATCTATGACTGAGAACTCACACAGTCCCACGAGAATGGCACCAAGGCATGCATAGGGGGGTCTGACCCCATATGCAAACACCTCCCACCAAAGGGATAACATTAGGGATACCATTTCTATACACTTATCTGGAGAGGACAAATATCCTCTCGAGTTTTTCCAAATAAACTATATAATTTTTTTCAGTTTTAAAATAAGTTGGTTTAACCAATCTTCAATATTGACCTTAATCATAATTTGTAATAGGCATGTTTTTTTCACCAAGTGGAATTTTTTTGTTTTTTACCCTTTAGAGCAGTGGTTCTCAACCGGTGGGTCGCGACCCACAGGAACTGTATTAAAGGGCCGCGGCATTAGGAAGGTTGAGAACCATTGCTTTAGAGTTAGCTGTTTAGTTAAATAAAATTTGAAGGACATAGATGACTCTTCATTCCCAGAAAAACAAACTTCCCTTTCCTGAAGTTTTTCTTAACCAGCTCATATACTTCCTTTCTCAAATGTAGCATCTCTCCCCATAACCCAAGGCCACACATTACTTACTCATCCACACTTCGTCATGCGTTGAATGGATGAAGTGAAAGAGAGAGAGAAGACTGGAAAGGTAAGTTGAGGCCAGGTAATTATCTTGAAGGCTTTCCTAAGACTTCTAGGCTTGTAATTCTCAAAATGAATTTACTTTCTAATAGCATTTTTTAATTCATTTTAAAATATTTTAGGCACTGTGGTCTCATTCTATACTGGTATTCACAAGGTTTTGGATGAAACCAAGTTCAGTTAGAATCCGAACTTTAAAGAATCAAGTGATACTGTTGTACTCAATATTTGTAAAAAATTTATTTGGCATAGACAGTCAACGCAGTTTTTTGAGCACAAAAGTATGAGCTAAGATATGCTTTAGAATGTCACTTGAAATAAAAAAAAAACACTTTAGGAAATGATGGATTTGGGGAGTTTTAAACTTAAGACAGGAAGACAATGTAGAAGATAGTTACAACAGAACAAGAAAGAGTTAGTAAAGGTCTAAGTCAGGATAATGACAGGGACAATAGGAAGAAAGAGGGCGATTTGGTGACTGAACAAATTTTCCTGAGTGCTTGCCAAAAATCACGCGTTGTTCCAGGTCCTGTGTGTGCGGTAGAATAGAAAACAGAGAACATCACGTGCCTGGTAGAATAGGCAGGCATGTAATAAGTTAAATAGGATGATCTGGGGGGAACTTGACTGAGAAAGTGAAGGAGATAAAGATTCAGATCGTGCAGTGATCTTAGGAAGGGTCATTCCTGGTCAATGCCACTGGAAAGACAGAAGCGTGAAAGCCTCGGGCCTTGTGTTAGGTTCTGGGAACGGCAAGAGGGTCGCTGACGCTGGAACAGAGAATGAAGAGACTCGTGGGGACTTAGTTCAGCTGCACGGAGAGGTGTCAGATTATTGTGCATTCTTCTAAGACCTTTGGCTTTTCCTTTGCTTGAGATAGAAACCACTGGAGAATTTTGAGCACTGGAATGACAGCCTATTTTATGTTTTAATAGAATCACTCTGATTGCTGTGTTGATAAACTACTGGGGTCAGTGGTAGAGAAAGGCCGGTTTGAAGAGTATTGCAATAATCCAGTTGTCATATTAAGTTGTTTCCTAGAAGAAGAAAAATTAAGTAAAGGGATGGGATTCAGTAAAACAAAAATTTTAGCAAATGAGGTTTAGGAGGAAAGGTATAAGTAACGATTGTTAATCTACAGAAAGTAATTAGATGTACCAATTCCAACTGTAATTAGTTGAATAAATTTTATTCTAATTATAATCATGAAAATTTGAGAGATAAAATGGTTTTTATCACTGTGCAATGCTTTCTCAATCATGGCCTCAGGGTGGACACTCAAATATATGTTATATAGAGCTGGAAAATATCCTTTTTTTGTTGAATGCAGTGTTTCTAGGTGCTAAAGCCATGCTTGGGATTTAGAAGTAGTCACTAGATTGTGTTAAATAAAGATAGCTAATGAGAAGTAGGTAAACCAAGGACATGGACAAAAAGAAACGGTGTGCAAAGTGGTTCCAAATTAATAATTAAAAATCAACTTCAAATTATTTTAACTGGCTTTTTATGGTGTATTTTAATAAAAAGCAGCTCATGATATACCTTTAAAAAAAAAAAGAAATTTGAACGAACAGATTCCGTTTCTGATTTTCTTGTGATTAGTGAATGATGGTGCCATTAGCTGAGACTGGGAAGCAGGAGAAGGGGCAGCTGGAAGAACAGACAATTTCCTTCGAATACCTTGAGTTTGACGTTCTGAGGGACATGCAAGGAGAGACGTCCAGTAGCTGATAGATGTAGAATTGGTAAATGTTAGCAAAATGATCAAAGCCCTAGGAAACCATGTTCATAAAATTAAGTATTATCTAGATGATTGCAACACACTTACCTGCTTTTATTTTTTATTTATTTATTTATTTTGGTTTTTGGCTGGTGCTGGGTTTGAACCCACCACCTCCAGCATATGGGACGAGCACCCTACTCCTTGAGCCACAGGAGCCACCCACACCTACCTGCTTTTAAATTCACTCCTTTATGTTCAATCTCAGCAAACAGTACCAATCTCCACACATTAACTTAAGCCAGAAATACAGGTATTAGCTGTGATTATATTTACTCAAAAAATTCAATTCATTAGCAGCTCTGAGATCTAATACAAAAGCATAAAGTAATCTGTTTGCTTCTCTCCATTGCATCTTCTGCCCTTTGCTGATGGTCCATCGACTCTCACTCAGACTCTGTGGCAGTTCCCTAACCGACCTTGATGCTTCCAGGCTCGCCTAGTCACACCTGTACCCAACCCTCTCTGCCTTCGGGGATTTCTGCCGTATTTACAGTCCAGACTTCCTTCTGGATCTGGTTCTCCTACTTCCCAGACTTCATCTCATGCACATTCTCATTGGTTGATGACAGGGACGCTCCAGCATTACTGATTTTCTTTTTATCAGGCATGCTAAGCTTATCCGTACCTTATGGCTTTGTACTGTTTATTCTGGCTGAAATGCTCCTCCTCAGTCCTTGATCTAATTCTTATTGTTCATAACTTAACATAAATAGCACATAGAGACTTCCATAGCGGCCGATCAAGAGCCGTTAGGCAGTCACTGTCTTTCATATGACTTTATTTATTTTGGTAACTTTTTATACATAGCATTCAGCACTTGGCAACATCATTGTTGCTTGTCTATTTCTTGTCAGTCTTCTGCAATAAAATATAAACTCCATGAGTGTGAAGATGGAGTCTGGTTGGCTTGTTTTTTGCCCTATCTGCAGGGCTAAACCAGGGCCAAGCACATACTAGATAGTCAATAAATTTTGCAGAATGAATAAATTTATTTTATGAAAATATCTTTTATATTAAGTTTGATCTATTTCTCATACTATGGTACTGGAGTCTTAAATACCTTCAGATGCCAATGAATTCCCTTTCATGGGGAACTCCAAGGATGAAATCATTGACATGTGTGTTCAAGACTCTGGAATATATTTTATATTTTATATTCAAATTAAAATACATAAGTCTCTCTTCCTCTTTTATTTTTTCTGTCTTTCCTTTATCAAAATGCTACCAGTGCTTTTCCCTAGCTATTGAAATTATAGTAGATTAATTATCTTTATATGGGGGGGAAGACACACCATGATAAGAGATGGCCAGCTAACTGAATAAATTAAGGCAGCATCATAAAAACTGGTGTACCCATAGTTGCTGCTTTACTTCAAGCCATGAGTCACCTTATAGCATAAACTACCAAGTGTGACCTGAAGGGATCACATGAATAGCAAAGACACTACTATTAAGGGAAATTCCACAAGTTTAAGAGATTACCTCCAAAGAGTCCAGGAAAAGATCAGAACTCTTTTTAGGCAAAGCCAAATTAATTATTGCACAGGTTATAATTACAGTAACATGCACATCTGGCAAATAATTTTGGCAACCAACACAATTGTCCATTGCAATTCTTGAAGACAAAGCTCACATGCATGAATGATTAACAGAGAGAGAATTTAGTCTGTCTTTAGTCTGTCATCATACTTTGACAAGGAAACTTCTCAATATACTTTATGCCAATTTAGGAAATGTGTATGTTGAGGTCATGAGGATCTTATGTTAAATTTTAAATATTTTTAATAATTATGGCTTTACTTTTAAACATACATACTAAATACAATTTTTAAAATAATTGAAAGCTAAATTTTTGAGGATTTGAGATTGCTATGGTCTTGAATGTGTGAAGTTTCCTTAAAATTTGTATATTGACACATCAACCTTAAATTGATGGTATTAGGAGGTAGGGCTTTGGGGATGTGACTAGATTCTGGGGGTGAAACCCTCATGAATGGGATTAGTGCCCTTATGTAAGAAATAGCAAAGAACTCACTAGTCCCTTTCACCTTGTGAGGATACAGCTCAAAGTACCATCTAGGAACCACAAAAATGTGCCCTCACCAGCCACCAAATCTGCCAGGACTTTGGTCTTGGACTTTGGCTCCAGAGCTGTACGGAAATAAATTTTTGTGTTTATAAGTTATCCAATTTATTGTATTTTTTAAAAGCAGCTGAAAGGAACAACAACAGATATGGATTAGTGAGTAGAATTAAATATTTATGATTTGTCCTAAAAATGGTTTATTTTAAATTGTATTGTGAAGTATCTTTTTCTTTTTTTATTGTTGGAGATTCACTGAGGGTACAAGAAACCAGGTTACACTGATTACATTTGTTAGATAAAGACTCTCTTACAATCGTGTCTTGCCCCCAAAAGGTGTGGCACACACCAGGACTCCAACCCCTTCGCTCCTTCCCTCTCTCTGCTCTTATTTTTTAATCATCATTGCTACACTACTTTCCAAATATACTGTTGGAGGTGGACAGAACTTTCAAGTCCCTAGTTTAGGCTATCATTGTTCATATGAGGAACTTGTAAGATGTTAAATAACTTGTTCAATGTCAAACAATTTTTGGCAAAGCCCTCACTGCAGTTTGTACTTCTAGAATTCAGTTCAGAGCTCTTTATGTAGAACCAAAAAGGTAAAATTTATGACAATTGCTTATGTCCTAGTTGAGAGACAACATGATATAGGAGAAGGAGCTTCATGTTGAAATCAGGTCTACAATTACCTCTCACATCTGGTATCGTCAGATATTTATCTTTAGCCAGATTACTTAGCCCCCTTGAACTACAGTTTCTCCCAGCTAAAGGATCCACCATGAAGAGGCCTCTACAAGTATTTGTGGTGTATGTCTTTTAATCATTAAACATGATATAATTTCAACTTTATACATGACTCTTTGAACTGGAATATGAATAAGATATTTTACATCATTTGAAGTCTGAGCCTTTATGATTTCTAAATCTGACCATCCGAGTTCATACTTTCAGTTTATTGCTTCTTACCCTCTCCCGTGGAGACTGTTACTGCTGCATCATTCAAACTGCTGAAATGAAAGAGTTCTGTTCTGCTGGAGTGTTTTAAAAATCACTGAGAAAATTCACTGAGGCTTAAAACTCTGCAAGTGTGCTCAAATACCAACGCTGATTTCTTGTGTGACATAGAAAATATATGGAGGAAAATGTAGGGACAAGTGATGGAAAAGTAAGATAATATGACTGTAGTAGCTTTTAAATAGGACTAATGCAAAATAAGAATATTTTTAGGTTGCCAAAAAAAAAAAAAAAAGAAAGAACAAAAGCACTTTAACTTTTTGGCTTAATGCCAAAATTTCAGTTGAATATAATTTTTCAAAGTCATTTATAAGTAATTTCTTTTTCTTTCTTCTTTTTTTTTTTTTTAAGATTTCACGGGTGGTACACTTATTTTGTTAGGTGAAGTACTGTTAGCAAAATATTTGCTCCATATTTATCTGTCCTTTGCTATCTTATTTGAACAATGGTTACATGCTGTTAAAAGTACTGGGAATTAAGTGCAGCAACAATAGAACAAATTTTTGAACATAAATAATACCTGTGAAAAAGTCACAGCATCCTATGAAATCATTTAATTTAAAGATGTAAGTAAGGTTGACTTGAATCCAACAAACATATTTTTGTGCTGACCACTCTGCTAAAAACTAATATAAAAGTGAATAACACATAGTTCTGGACCCTCTAATTCTCAAATTAGTGCTGGAAAATTACCTGTCCCTCTACTGTGGGAAGTTCCTTTGCTTTTACTTTGAGATACAGGATGATTAGGAAACTTCTAGTCCTAATTGGTGTAAACAATAGAATGTAGGGGGAGCTTGGGTATTTTTGAAATTTATCTAATTATGAGTAGTTGAGGGTTACTCAAAGCCAATGTTCTCTGTATCATGTGATTGCTTTCTCTTAAAATATTCCTTTACTGTGACAGAAGACATGATTTTTTAAAGACTCTGACAAAGAAGCTAATTGCTACAGTAATACCCTACTGAAGGATGGCATTTTCAGGCTCAATTCAACATTCCTTCAAGTTACCTAAGAAGATCCTTGGGGAATTAGGGAGAACTTTGAGTTGTGCTCCTAAGGATACTAACTACTCAGATCATGGAACTAAAATTTGAGAAGGTTTAAAGCATGCTGTCTTCCTGATAGAATTTTTTTGAAACCAGACACATAAAAAGATGTTACCTTTTTGTGATTTGAAAAAAATAATAAGGATGGAAGAGAACACAAGTCAGCCACTCTATACTTTGATAGGAAATCCACAGGCAATCTGAGATGTGCAAGATAACTTTGTATCACAAAGATAGAGGGGTAATTGGAGAGGCTAAGCTTTTCAAGAGCCTCGGTCAAGGTCAAGAAGAGCCAGAACTCATGCAAAAGGGAGCCCTAGGGCCACAACTAACTACTAAATAGATCTCCAGAGGGCTGAATTACGCAGCTGGAGCACAGTATGTATGGTCAGGTTTAGGACAAGGGTCTTTGGAATCCATATTTTTAAAAAGAAAACAAACAGTAATAATTAGAATTTAACATGAAAGAAAGGCAAAAGAAAAAACAATGGCACTTTTACAGTAAAAGAAAATGGAACAGAATTTGAAACATTGGCCATATCTCCTGGGACAAAGGTTATGAAGTGATAAAAATGTATTGAAATTGGATAATGATGAGGGAGCAGGAGGAAGTGGAATTAAATTTCTAATTACAAAATTCATGTTTTTATGTACAAGTCTAGTCAATCATAATATAATACTCTGACTCACTCCACACATCAAGACATAGTGAATTTTAAAATACATTTGGGAGACAAAAAGCAATTCTTTAGAGTCTGCAATTATGAAAGAGGTAATTGTGCCGTTTTCAAGGGTTTAGCTATTATAAAAGTAAAGCTAAATTTGAAAATAGTAATTGAGTGCAAAAGTTAAGTTGCATTATAAGGTTTGTGTATTTTGTATTGTTTAAAACATAGATGAGAGACAAGGGTTCTACACGGAATGTTAAATATATTGAGTTCCTGGAGTAACTGAGCAGAAGAGAAGGTTCACTAGCTAATGTTCAAGGGCTACTGGAAAGAGAAATATGTGAGATTTCATTTTTAATTTTTAAAATGGCTCTCTTTAAGGAGAATTAGAAAAATGATGGTTCTGTAAAAGGCAACTTAAAAAATAATTCCAATTTAATGGTTGGCCACATACAGACAATGTGTAGTATACCACATAGTGAGACACGTGACTTTCTTTTCTGCTATATTTTGTAATTCTATGGAATTACATACCATTGCATGAATTAGTGACATAGGAAAAATGGGTCTAATAGTTACTCAGCCAAATATAGAATAAAGCATGCATTTAAACATACTAGAACATTAAGTTATTGTGGAAAAATACCATGTCAGCAGTTGACTATATGTTTTGATGCTTAAAACTTTTGGATTCTATAATACTTTGAAGGCATAGGATATTTTGTTCTGAGAAAGGCAAAACAACTTTTTTATATCACTTCTTTTATGTCCATACACAATGTGTGGTAGATATGAAGATACTAAAACTTAGGAGGGAAAATGAACCACGTCATTTTCCTGATGGAACTTTACTGAACCAGGCTTAAACTTTATTATGCATCTGAATCATTCCCCAGCTTGTCAAACTGCAAATTCCTTTGTTTCTGCATCTTTAACAGTTTCTGCTGGTCCACAGTCCACTTGGTAACAAGTCTCTAGGTCATATTTGTAAAATGAAGCAGGGGCCACAAGGTCTCTGACATCTGTTTGCTTATGTTCTATATCCATTCAAAGCTGACACTTTGGGGACTGGATTGGATTTGGTTTGTACTTCTGAAAAGATGTATTGTTTTGAAACACACCAGTACAGATGATAGTCACTGGCAGACACTGAGAATGCTCACCCAGTCCATGGGAGGGGGGCAGTTTTCTCCTAAGTATTTAATGCCTCACTAAGATGTTAGTTATACCACTTCATATTACCAGTGAGGTCTGAAATGGGACATGATTCGAAGGCACAAACACATATTTCGATATGTACATTTCTTTATTCCTTAGTATTCTTAATAGGTCTGAGTATTGCTTCCTTTAAATTGCATTTTATATATTATAAAACCCTGTATTCTAGCAAAGCCAGGAGGATGCAAACTGGTACTTTCTTGCTTTATCAGATAAACTCAGAGGTAAGTTGCCAAACGGAAGGGGACTATTCATCAGATTTTGGAGGAGGGGCTCAAATATAAGTGGAACTTTATCTAACAAATGCAGTCAGGGTAACCCAGTTCTTTACACCCACAATGAATCTCAACAATAGAAAAAAAGAAGTGAGAGGTTTGACTAATGACTATCATCTCTTATATTTAATGAGATGGACTCACTTTGATCAGATAGATATTCCTGACATAAAAATAGCAATTTTTTTTTTTTTAGAAAAAATAAAGAGCAAGGGGCCAGGGAAGGTAGAAGTCAGTCTCAAAACTTTATGTAGTGCGAGAAGAAAGAAGAATCTGAGACACGAGAAGCTGGGCGCTACCTACGTGGTTGCGTTGCCAAGTTTTAATACAAGAAAATTTGAAAAAAGTTGTGATTGGATCAGTATAGGCTGACTGATACTGAAGTAAGGAATGAGGAGATGGGAAGCACATTGGAAAGTCCACAATTGGGCAATTCTTTTAAAACCTGGAATTGAAAAAAAAAAAAAAACAACCTAGAAGAACTGTGGGTTTTGGTGTCCGAATTTAACTCTTTAGAGCACACAGCGTGGAATCTGGTATTTGATTTCTTACTTCTCAAAAAGAAAACAAGTAACAATAACAAATAGGATACAAAAGCTAAGAAAAAGAGAACCTACTGGAACAATCATGATTTACAGTATCATCAAAAATTAAAAGAAGTTATAAAGCCATCATTGTCTTCCCATAAGTAGTTTTCATACTCTTTCCCTATCTACCGGCTTGATGCTGCGACCCGTCAGGTTTAGGAGATGGCAGAGCCGTGGCGTGGAAATGCCCGAGCCCCTGAATCAAGTGGAGGACGCAGCAGGGACATCCACATAGAACTGCTGCATGACGGCCCAATACTCTTGCAGTCTGCTCAGCCCCTAATTTGGTGATGGTTTATTACAGTAGCCAGGTTATCTTAACGGTTAAAGAAATTTATATCGGAAGTTGGATGCTGCTGTAAATTTGTGGCAATGGCTTAGCAGACTGGTTGTTTGTAGTAAATATAGAAGGCCATAGAGCTAGAGATCCCTGTTCATCATGGCAAAAACATTTGCTAAAACTGTCACCTGTGATAACTTGGGAAGTAGATCAAGTGTGTACTAAGCCTATAGCTCTTAAGAAAGTTGTTGGAAAGAGCAAGGGTGTTAGGATATGCCGTTTGGTTTTTATAATACCAATGTGTTGGAAAAATATAGACTAATTTTCAAGCATAAACGATAGTGATTTTGCATGACTATGAAAATGGATCAATAGTTTCCAAAGTTCCAATGGTAATGAATGAGATGGAAGAGGCAGTGAGGCTATAAGGATCAGCTAGCCGCCCTCAGGTAAAGAAAAAAAATGTGACTCAGTTCTTGGACTATATAAGATAAAGACAATTACCCTTTTTAATCAAAGTCTATTATTTCAGCTGGCTTCAAAGGGGTATAAAATTGAGTGAGCTTCTTTTTGGGTGGAGGAAGGGACAGAGATTGGAGGGAAAGGCCTGGTGGTACGAAGAGCTGGAGGATGCTATCTAGAAAAGACTTGAGGGGTGGTTTCTGACCACTGAACAGACTGAAACAAAATAAATATGGTTTTTGAGGGACTCACATTTCTGTATTCTCAAGGATTAGGAGGGCACTGTATTGCCAAGAAAACCATGAGCTTAGCTAAAAGTAACTTGTGACTATGACCCAATCTTAATCTATAGTTCCAACTTGGCGTAACAGGAACCAGCCTGAATAGCTATGCAGCCTCAGCCCCTAAAGGTGGCAAACTTCCCTCCACCCTCCCCGTGGACAGAGCCAAGTGCTACTGAGTGCAATGGATAATGTGGCTCCTTCCAGGTAACTAAATCCAAGTCTAAGCAAAGAGCAGAGTAGAGAGCTCACAAGTGCTGTCCAGCAGTATCCATCATTCCTGAAGCAGGGATTTGAGAAGATGGTCTTATAAAGCATGTCTCATCTCTGCTCCATCACTGTACACTGGGTTGTTTGTATTTTCTGGGGATGCAGCAAGCTTGTCATTTCAGTCTATATGTTGTTATGCCACAGAAATACATTAGGACCTGAAGAAGAAGGCTGCACGTTACCTAAAGATCCTGGACTTCAAGATGAATGAAGCAGCCAGATTGGCCTCTCGTCTGTCTCCTTTATGAGGAGAATGAGTGTGTTCTAAAAATGGACAGAAAAATGCAAATGGATAATTGGTGTCAAGAATGAGGAATTGTCTAGCTATTCACCAAACCCATTTCTTCCTTTTCCTGGGCACAGATGAGATTATATTTCTCATGTTCTCTTGCAGGGAGGGGTGTACATTTGCGACTGAATGATAAACAGCTGAATGTAAGCATGAATGATTTCCACAATTCACAGGCATGACCTCAAAAATGTCACATACAGTGATGAGAAACTTCTTTGCAATTAACAGTGGGTTTAAAAACAACTTTACTTGAGTACTCTGGAGACTGTTGGCAGCTCTGATTTTATTTTTAATCTTGCTAATATACAGATTGATTGAAAGGGAAAATTAAAAAAATAGGAGAGTGATACCTTCTCCTCTCTTCCTCGGGAAGCCACATTTGTAGCTCTTGCCCTATCAAATAAAAAATTATTAATTAATTTATTTTTAATTTTTAACCTGTGCTGTTATGGCCTCTATTCCATTTTTAAGTTCTTCATTTTGCCAGGATACTAGATAATAGCATGCTTATAAGGTAATGTGGAGAGCAATATTGATTCCAATTGGTCTACCTGGATTAACATAATAATGGGTCAGTGATAAACTCTAGTATTCTTAAAAGTGCAACGCCAGCATAAGCACTAATGAGTCTTTGGAGCCATTATCATTTGCTCCCATTATTGTCAGACTGAGGCAAACTTTCAGGGAATGTAGCACTGCCAAGTCTACGCTGTATCTGCATTCCTGTCGTTGATATATTCCTACTTTTCTTGATAATTTCTCAAGGCAGATATCACAAAATGTGAAAGTTTGACACAGATACAAATAAGAAACATATTTTAGGAATTATACAAATGCATTTATATGTGATTTTATCTCTCTAATATAAATAACAAAAAAGGTCATGTTTTATTGTCTGTTTTAAAAATAACATTTTTGAAGACTTGGGAGTTGAATAGAATGTCAGAGAGATGATACTTGAGAAGGCTTCTCACAAGCCTATTAACTCACAGTAACAGGGGGGTTAGTTGATGAAAAAGTGAGAAGGGGAGTTCCCAGCAGTGCACCAGTTTATGGATGACTTGTGTATAAATTGAGCAAAAATATAAGAGCCAGAGAAGGAAACAAATGGACAATTGAAGAGAAAAAGTATAATTTTATAGTTGAGAGAACCTAGAATGGAAATCTTAGGTCCACATACTCCTAGATGGAAATCTGATTTTAAAGATAATAAATACCCAGTAATCCTAATGTGTACTTGTGCACACATACGCACCCTGTTGTGTAGCAACAGTTTATAATAAAATATCTATTCGAAGTGGCTCTCCCCCACACAGCAGAGGGACATCTTAACTTCATGCGATGTGACTGAAGTATCTACAAGTAATTTCCTCTTAGGATCCTCTTGTTGAATTCTAGGACTCTGGACCAGATGTTACCTTTTGCCACATATTTTCTTGATCAGTTGTTGTCAAGCAAGGTTGAGATGTGTTTGAGCATGAAATAAAGATGTCTCATTGACAATTTGGTTTAGGGAATTCACTTTCCTTTGCTTCTGGTCTTTCCTCTAGCAGAAATGTGGTTCCCTAGAGTTATTATTACTGAAGATGTATACATGAAGAAGTATCAAATCACCAGGAGTTTCTAGGGTCTTATTTAGGCAAAGATGTCACGGTCTATTAAGAGGATTAACCAATCCACTGAATCATCATCCCATTTCATCTAACATTGATGCAAACAGATGTAAACAATCTGGAGATACTATAGGTATATATAATCTAATCTTTCTTTTAGTCTCCTTGATAACTGCATCATGAAGGTAGGTTAATTATTAGCCCAATACCACTAGTGTGTTTTATGTGTATATGTCGTACTTATTATACCATCCCCCTTATGAATTGCTCTTTTATCATGACTGATAATTACTGTTATAATGATCACTGTACTAGTTGACCCATACCAACTACTCACTGTAGATACAAGCATTCATTGAATGCATGTGCAGAACATCGAATTCAGTTCATAATTTAACTTTTGCACACTAAGTTTCTGTTAAAATGACTCTCTTATGACTTAGGATTTCTTTACAGAAAGGGGTGAACCTGACAGCATTAGAAACTGAGCTCAAATCTTGGCAACAGAAATCCACACAGAGGAGGACTTTAACTGTGCTACATGCCCGTCAATGTCCTCCCCAATACTGTTATGTAAAGATGTTCTTTGTCAGGCAGATGTATTAATCTTCTCAAATTCTAATGCTACATATAATCCCATTATACTAGTTTGCTAGGGATTCTACTTGTACATATAATAAAGTATCACAGACTGGGTGGCTTAAACAACAGAAATTTATTTTCTCAGAGTTCTAAAAGTCTGAAATCTGAGATCCATGTGTTGGGAAGGTTGGCTTCTTCTAAAGGCCGTGAGGGAAGTGGCCGTTCCAACCTTCTCCCTTTGGCTTGTACATCACCATCTTCTCCCTGTTGTCTGTGTTCCAATGTCCTTTTACCATGCAGACACAAGATGTTGGATTAGGTGACCTCATTTTAACTTAACTATGTCTTTAAAGATCCTGTCTAGAAATAGTTATACTGAGGTCCTAGGGGTTAAGACATCAACATAGGAATTTGAGGGGAGGGTCGTAATTCATTCCCTAATATCCACATCCTGAGGAAATTTTTGACCTCTTAAGATGCATTTCTCTCCATTAGACACAGTGTACATGGAATATATAGACATTAAATACATTGTAAAAATAACCTACTTTCTGTGGACTTAGAATCCCAAAGTTATGGCAAAGCAATTTAATGGTACTATAATCACTGGACACAGAATTAATCACTCTTCCTCTTCTCACAACTCCCTCTTGTCTTTGCCATTGTCAAATAAACATTTTTAAGCAATCAATATTGATGAGTCAAACATACCAATGTATTGATATAGCAACTAAATTCTTTAAGCTTTAATCACCACGTGTGTTTAATTTACTGAAGATATCTACCAATTGTGAACTAAATAGACAACTATGAATAAGATGTCACTGAAAATACATTAAAACCTTTAAACACTATAGCCTGGAATTCTGTGCTCTGTCCTGGGCGTGCATTTGAAATGTGGCTTCAAGTCCTTTCCTTAAAGCACTGCCAGGCATAGAAAACAGCAAAAGGTAGAGAAGTTTATAATACTTCTCGATATATTTTTCCTTAAAGGAGAAAGTAAGCAGTAGGATGTAGCACTAGGCAGGAAGTAAAAATGAAGGGTAATCATGTGAAGAAAAACAATCGGACACGGTAATACTGTGCGAATAGAAAGCTAGATGCAGAAATAGGCCAATGGATACTCACAGTCAACCAATTCAAAACGGTTTTAAAATATGCCTTTTCTTTTAAAAATCAAAGCATCCCACACCTATGTAATGAAACTAAAATCTGAGACCCAAGCATCTTCAAAAGAAGTATGTTAAATTTTCTTCTCTGAATACAGGAGGAATTTAGTACCAAAAAATGCTATAAAGAAAGGAACCAGGGTGTTGATTTGGGATGGAAGGGAAAGAGTCCTACTCAGTAGCTTCATTGTCAAATGACCTGTGGTGGCTTTTAGATGACACAAATGATACCAGCAGTTATCTAAGGACAGTACCTACCCTGGAATATCCTTTAGTGGCTCTGCTGACTGACTCAATGGCTGAGGGAAGATGTGCCTGGAAGCACTTGTCAAAATTAATCTCAAAGGCATTGCGATGCCAAATCTCCCCACTGACACCTCTAGGAAATAGAGTACAATTTGGCTGTTGATTTTAACTTGAAGATGAAAAACAAAAACAAAAAGAAGAAGAAGGAAATATTCTCCAGCATAAGTCTTCGTTTAAGGGAGCCCTACAGCTTTTGCCTGACTTGACCCTGGTTTTATAGTTATACTACAGACATTTCAATAGGAAGGATTTCTGTTTACAATGTCCTGGGTTTAATGGTGCTGCTCATGAGAAAAATTACTTGCTGACCTGTTAACAGAGACAACTTAATAAGACTGACATATAGACAGTTTCTCTGATATATACTGTAGTCAGAAACAGCAAGCTAAATTTAAGAGCATCTAAAAAAGTCAGGGTGAATGATGGGATTTAGGCATAGAACCGGAATTATGAGCTTTCTGACACTACACCTATTTAACCATTTTTAAAGAAGCTCATGCAGATTATAACGTCAAGCTCTAATCACCATGGCAACATTTGTGCATCCTAAAGTCACTCACATGGTTATGAAACTTCTTGGTTTCACATTCTGGAGTCAGAGTTTAATCAGTTCTATATCCTATTGGGAATAAGAAAAGTAGGGGAAACATAAAAGGAGTCAGAATCCACCGCCAGCTGCAATCTGTCACTTTCATTTTCCTGAAGGCTAAATAGTAAAGACCTTTCCTAGACCAGAGATTGGGATTTCAAGCAAAATTTTATCTCTTTTGCTGGTTCCAATAAAATGCTGCTACCCTTTCTTAATATAATAGGAGATAACCCTTAGAAAATGTCAAAGAAATTTTCCTTCTCCTGTTCAGTTAAATTGTGCTATTTTTTCCAAAATACCATAGATCTTCAAATTGCTCGAGTTACTTAGTGAGGCTGCGATTAAACTACACAGAAAATATATAGTCTATTCTAGTCTAATCTCTCTCCCCATTTTACTTACCTATCATACATTTTTTGGGGGGTAATTTTCCCCGACTATGCCAATTAAGGTAGGACCATGAAATATACATAAGAGCAAAGAGGAGGTCACCATGACATTTTGATGTCATAGCATATCTTTCATTCTTCAAGCATAGCAGTGATGTAGGTAAGAGCCCATCCTAGATTTATGTCTGTGATTTAATTTTTGTGGTTAGCAGACAAAATATATTCCTACTTTACCATGAACCATGGTAATTCTAAGGATCTGAAGAAGCAAACTGATCAATTTTCTTAGAAAATCTGAAAAATGTTACTTTTTGTATAAATACACAAGCTATGTTTGAACTTGATAATTCTTATTTCAACTATTAAATTCTATGAAAAATTCTTAATTGCGGATATAAATAGGGTTATAGAACAGCTTTAACCTGTTACCTAATCATGAGGTTTCTGGAGAACCACCATGTGTCTGCAGTAGATTTATTCTAATAGTAAGTTTTCATTTAGGGGTTGGACATTTGAATCCATCCCCACTTCCCTCAAATGACTAAGTGACACATTTTACTGGTATCATCAATTTCCCTGAACATTGCTTAAGAATTTAATAATGATAGGACTTCCAATAATGGTGACAAAGACAGTAGGTGATGGCTCATTGTAAAAAAAATAAGTATAAAAATGGATAAAATTGTAAAAACAACAACAACAACAAAAAAAACTTCATCATTTAAGGGCAGTGGAAAGAGACTAAAGGCAGACAAGTTAGGAAGTTTTCTTTTTAAAAATTCCAAGAGTAGGCTGGCCCTGTGGCTCACACCTGTAATCCTAGTACTCTGGGAGGCCGAGGTGATGGGGATGAGCAAGAGCCAGATCCCATCTCTACTAAAAATAGAAAAAACAGCTAGGTCTCGTTGTGGGTGTTTCAGAATAAATGAATGAATAATAAAAATTGCAAATGCTTCAAATAAGAATGGTAGGACATAGTGACACTTTTTCCTATGGCCACTCCCATTCTATACCTGCTCCAATGCTCAGTTTGGAAGAATTAGAGTTTACTTTGCAAACAAGAGCCTCTGCTGCTAGACAGGTCACAAACTCAATGTTGTGTAAAGGGTGAAAACCTTCAGCTTTACTGTCCCAAGGTTGAATTCTGCTTTATATAAGCAGGAGGCCAGATATGTATTGGAAGGGGGTTTCCTAAACATAGTAGAATCATAAAAATAAGTTAAACTTTATCTTCTCCACAGGACACTGGTCCCAAATATACAACAATTACATAAGGAATGAGACAGCTTCTCCAGAGGTCACCAGCTAACCAGCTGCTAAACTTTGCTCATAGGAGGGAAACCCCCCAAAAACTGGCAAAATGAAAGGCAGGGGAGGTGGAGGACAGGTTACACCTGTGAATGCCTCTCTCAACCCACACACTGCTCCATTGGGTTTAAGTTGCATTGGCACAACCTCTGTCCACCATAATCAAAGTACTGACAGCAGAAAACACTTCAGATACAACTGAAAAACAACTCAACATACATGCAAACAATGTTACAATTATTTCTCATTAGAAATAATCAAGTCAAAAAGGCTATAGGTGACATATCTAAAGTGATAAAAGAAAAAAAAGTGTCCACTAAAATTTTAAATCCAACAAAACAATCCTTCAATCCAACAAAACAATCCTTCCCTTCATGATAGGAAAATAAAAACAGTCTAAGATTAAAAAATGAAAAACCTGAGATAATTATTTTGCTAGAATTTACCAAAACATACATGTATCACACATATTTAATTTATATATATGCAAATATTTCTATGAATAATGTTATCATAAAGGCAGGGTAAGGACATAAAACTAATCTTGTTAAAAGTTGCTACATTTTACCAAAATTAAATCATTATTAACCAGAAGTAGATTGTACAAAAGTTCAAGATGCATATTATAACTAAAACAACCACTATGAAAATATCTAAAATATAGGTAAAAAATAGCAGAAGAATTTAAATTGTATAAAAATATTTATTTACTACAAAAAGAGTGAGTAAAGAAGAATCAGAGGTATGCAAAAAGATCAAAGACATAATAAAATCAAATAGCACCCAACACATATCCAAAAATCAGAGACTGTCAGACTGAATTAAAAAAAGAATAACAATAAGAATCCCACTATGTGCTTTCTAAAAATCTATAGTGCTAGATACTAAAGAAGTGTTCAAAAAATAATAATACAAATGAAACATACAAAAAGGAACACAGCAGTGAACTAAAAAGTTTACAAAATTTAAAGCCGGATCAATTTAAGCAACAAAGTAAATAAGGTGATAATGGATTAAAACTCAAAATACAATGTCTATGAGTCAGTATTAAACAAATGATTAAATAAATAAATGTATGGGGAGAATAGACAAGTCATCTATGCAGAAAAATTCTAAATACTTTATCTGGATATTCCACTTTTAATGAGGTGGAACATTACTCCCAACTCCTTAAATAGAGTCTGCACTTAGTAACTGTCTTCTAAAGAATACACTATGGAAAATGGGAAAAGTGTAAATTTATAACAGAGAAACCTAACAAACACTTCTTCAGCCAAGTAGTCAAGGTCACATCAATAGCGGTAAGTCATGTTGGTAGTATATGTCCATGATATGATTTGAGAAGGCATGTTACCCTGTGCTCTTACCAAATCCATATTCCCAGGGCAAGCATTAGAAAAACAACAGACAAATCACAATTGAAAGACAATATATGAAATACTGACTAGTAAGTCAGTGTACTTCTCAAAATTCTCAAGCCCATTAAAAACAAGGGAAGTGTGGGAAACTGTCACAGCAAAGAGGAACCTGCAGAGACATGATGACTAACTGTAATACGGCATTCCGGATGACATTCTGGAGCAATTAAAGAACATTAGGGAAAACGTGAAAAAGTCCAAATAAAGCATGGACTTTAGTTAGCAATAATGTATCAACATTGGTTCATTAGCTATGATAAATGTACCATAATAACAAAAGATGTTACGAGTATAGAAACTTTATGTGACATACATGAGAATGCTTTGTGCTGTCTTTATGACTTTTCTGTTAATATGAAATTATTCTAAAATATAAAAAAATTAAAAATTGTCACCATGTTCCAAAAATCTAAATAGAAATGAATTTAGAAGAGTGAAAATGTTATATGAAATAACAAAGTTGAAGGAGTTACTTCTTAGGATTTCAAAATGTCCTTTAAAGCCACCTTACTTGAATGTGGTGCTGGCACAGAGATGGACACAGAGCCCAACAAAACAGAGTACAGACTGAGTTTCAGCCGAGGAGACCCAATGGCAGGGAATCTATTCAGCAAACGGGGCTAGAAAAGTTGGATATCAATGTAACAATATGTTAATGAAAAACTATGACACATCGTGTCATACAAACATGTAAATACATCAATTTGAAATGTATCAAGGATATAAATGAAAGAAGTAAAGCTGTACTGTACATTTGGAAGAAGAAAATATTGGAGATCATTTTTATTATCTCCCTTCCCAGGGGCTAGGGAAGAGGATGTAGGGTAGTTCTGGACTAAGAGATGCTTAGTGTTTAATAATTCTTTACAGATTTGAAGCAGATACACTTCTCTAGCGATGGGTAAACATGTAACAACAGGGTCAGTAAGGGCACCAGGTCATCAGGTTTCATGCTGGTCCTGAACTCTAACAAAATTTCAAACACGTCGCCATTTTTGATGTACACTGATATGTCTGTTCTAAGGATTCAGAATTCTAGAATAAGTATACATTTCAACCCCCTTTCAGCTTTCTTTCAAGTAAAGTGGGGGGAGGCGAGACAAGGAAGATGGTTTTGTAACTACCCTGCCTTCAAGTAGTGACGGAAACCAAGTCCACAGGGAGATGGGAGAGTTGAGTGTTGTAGCTAAGACAAAAGCAGAGATACCTAAACACTCCCCTCTTCTTCCAAAGAGTTAACTAAACTCCTATAACATGGCAGAAGTCCTTCTAGAAAACACTTTCTTCATTCTTGCATACCAATGCTCCATATAGGAAGCAAGGAAAAAAATTATGTGAGCAAATGCAATTAAAGAAAAATGCCAAGGAATTCTTTCAAAATCAGGGGTCTGACTCTGTCCTCAATCTCTCCATCCTTATACTTTGGCTATAATCCTTCAGTTTTTGAACCTATGCTATTTCCTGTACCAACACTGAAAATCACATTTTACTGTTATTCATTTCACCCATTGGTACATTTGCAGTAACCAGACTTCACTGGAAACCGACTAGAGAACAATCCTGGCCGTGCACTTGAGAGCTCATCCTTAAGCCAGCCCTTCCTCCAGGCCGTCCCTTTGCCCGCCTGCTGTTAGGCTCTACATACTGCTCTTCCCGTCTGATTGTTTACGCATTAGCTGGGGATTAGTACGATGTGGATTAATTGACATGAGTGATGGTGTGTTTATCTTTTAGGAAACCCCAGTGCTGCAGATTAGAAGGCAGATGCCAAATTTTCACTTTTGCTTCTATCATTTCTCTGCTCTTATCTTCATTCATCCCCTTCACAGCATGTAAGCCTAATGGGCCTATGACTGTTAGCTTAAGGGAGTAAAACTCTTGGAGAGGCAAATGCATTTAGTACCAGGGTAACTTTAATTTTATACACTCAATAAATGCATCTATTTTTTCAATGAGATCTTAAAAAGTGAGGGTGGGTGGGCATAAGGAGAAAACCATTGCCCTTTTTTCCTTCTTAAGAAATAGGTGGGCGATAAAAAGTTGAAAATAAAATGAAAAAAATCTTTTTACATTTTAACCTTTCAATATATTGGAGATAAAGGAGATAAAAGGAGATAAAAAATAGCAGAGTTCCAGCAACCTGATGGTTCTGTGCTTTACTCCTGACACTCCTGTGCTTTACTTTGCTTGACAACTTCAGTGAATTGACTCTTCAGTATACAAATAATTCAATAACAAAAATTTCTGACATGTACTTGTGTAAATTCTGGCTATTATATTCCAAATGAGATGTTCTTAATAGGGGTTAGTTTGGAAAGTGTTATATGTAACTTCTTTGAAAAAAAGCTATGAAAAGTTTGAGCATTTTCTCCCCAAAATGGTCATATGACTTATCTGCTTTCATTCAGGCACTCATTATTTTTTCCTATAAAAATCTGTCTTCGATTTCCTAGAAAACGAAATAAAAATTCTAATCTAGTTTAATCTCCCAAATGTATTAGATGTGTGACTTAATGGAGAACCTATCTCAAATATCAGCTTTCTAGAACGTGAGTCTAGTTAAGTAAGTCTTGAGGAAGAACCAATAACGTGCAGGACAAGGTGAGGCACAGTGAGAGGAGAAACACAGGGTGGATCAATCACGTTGAGTTCAGCATAAATCATTTTGCTGGAAATGTGATAAGTACATGAATTTATAAGGTCATAGTTTGGCCACGATAGAGATAGGGATTAGACAAACTACCCAGCCTTGTGTATTCTAATTAAGATGGTCAAATAATTAATTAGTCACTGATATACTTTTGAATGTTAAAGGAAAGGGCAGTAAAAATTATTCTAGGACAGTAGTGAAGACCTGGACTATCCTCCAACAAACCAGGGCATATAGTCTATTAATCCTGATAAATCAGTTTTATGTAGGGAAGCTTCATTCCTAAGGAATATATCATATCACTTGAGTAGAATTATTGCCAGATGCCCCTGTGGGATGTCCAGACTCCTTTCCACCATGATTTTTTCTGGTTAACATGAATTTATAGGATGAACTCTATAATAACTGGAGAAATAGTTACTTCTCAATCTCAGTTTGATTCACTCCTTTGCCTTTTTCAGTTATTTCAAAATTAAATCACTTCTGTTGTCCAACTTCTTTCTCCTTAGTTTTATATGGATCATTTTATGGAACTTGGCCTTTCTGGAATCCTTCCCCCTAAATAGTGATAAAGTTTAAACATTAAATTGGGTTTATGCACTCAGTAAGTTGAAGACTCAATATCCCCAATGCTGTAGGAAACAAAAAAAATTAACATGCCACGCCTACCCTAGTGTAGAGTAATCTAATAGAAGTAATTAAACAAGCAAAGAGATAATAGTAAAAACAGAATAATATAAGTACCATAAATAAAATAAAAAATATAAAGAGGAAATCATCATCATATTACGTTGAGGAATCAGAAAGAGTTTCATAAAAAAAGAAGACATTTGAGACAAATCTTGGATACATATTTCAACAGGATGAGGTGGAGGAAGAGGAATAGATAGTGTTTCAGAAGAAGGGACAGAATTAAGTGTAAAAAGAAAATCAAAGTCTCAGGGCCACCCCACCCCAACTCCTTATGCAAAAGAGGAGGCAAAAGCCTTTAGGCACCTGTGAAGAACTGGCTTCATGGATAATTCATTAGCAAATGCCTTCCTAACCCCTTATAAGCAAGAACAAGCTAATTGTACCAAATTCTCCCCGTGTCTAGCACCTAAAACTCAAGCATATCTGACTCCATAGTAATAATGAATTATAGGTTTATCTTTACAGGTAATGGGACTAGACAGAATCAGAAATTTTTCCTCTACCCAGAGACATCTATATGATTGATGCTTCCTGCACTCTCTTTTTGCTAATATTCCCCTTATTTTATATAAAACGTAGATTTCTAGGGACTCAAAATAATCTAAGTAATTACTTTGCTTCTTCATCGGCCCCCTCCCCTCCCTTTTTTCTTCTTTCTGTATGCCCTTAAATGGTGAAGATTCCAGCTTCTGTTTTGTAAAAACATCCAAAGCTTGTCTGCTGTTCATGGTTTTTTTTGGGTATATTCTGAAAAAAATTGACTTAATAAACTCCCATTGATTGAGATTTTTGCCTCATAAAAATTAAAATTTTTGCCAACACAAAAAATTAAAATTAAGATGATAAATTATTATCAAATACAGTAACTGGGATGGTGACGACATTATCTTACTTATGAAAACACTTGATTAACTATGTGAAGATAGTACTTCAAGCTGTTTTTAACCCATGGGAGGGTATAATGAAAAAAGGAATAGTATTGAAAACTAGAATTTGCAAAATATCAATTTTTATGATGTAAAAAATAGTGAGAAAGAGATACTATACATTTGAGAAAATAAAACAAAATTAAGGTAGAAATGGCTTTAAGAAATTGGTTAGTGATCATTAAATTATTTAGAGAAAACTAGAAAATTATGTTGTTACCTAGATATTGTAATAGCAGTTTAATAAAGGTGGGTGGTAGATCTGTAGAGTTTAAGTTGAATTGGTAAAGGATTGACATCAGCCTGTGTAGAATACTGTTACCAAAATTTGATAATAAAAGAGAAAATAGAGCATGGTCTCTATTATATCAGAAATAATTAGCAAAAGTTAACTTTGACCCTCAGCAGTTACATTGCCTTTAACATTGAATGAAGTATAAAATAAAAGCACTAAAAGATGAAAAGAGGGCATGATTCCCCACACCTTTCTAAATCTCCCCAAGAGCCAAACATCAAGTATAAATGGCCAAATGGCTATGACAAGATTTAAAGAGAGAGAAAAGGCTAACTGTGACCTAGCACGGAGATCAGATTATCATCAAAATGTTATGATCTCTGGGGGAAAAGCACAAATCTAATCACACTACTAAAGCAATTCCATTCAAAAATAAGAAAAAAAGATGGGTTAAATTCAATCATAAAGGATGAAAAATTGTTTTAAATAGTATTTACTGATAATTATAGGGTTCTTAAGAAATTGAGACCTCTGAATATCTTTTATATGACATTAATTACAGGGTTTTAAGAAACTGACACCTCTGAAGATCCTTTTCTTTTTCTTTCAGTTATGGTATTTGTTACCACCCAACAATGTTCATTGCCTGCTGCTCATGAGGGAGCCAATACACTGAGACAGCAGATGTTACAGCAGAGAAAGGGTTTAATATCGCAGGCATCAAGCAAGGAGATGAGAGGAATTTTTCAACTCTGTCTCCCTGAAAAATTGGGAGAAAGGGCATTTAAAGACAGTTTGGCAGGCAAAAGGCCAGGGCGTCCTCAAACTTTTTAAACAGGGGGCCAAATCACTGTCCCTCAGACTGTTGGAGGGCCAGACGATAGTTTAAGAAAAAAAACTATGAATAAATTCCTATGCACACTGCACATATCTTATTTTGAAGTGAAAAGCAAAATGGGAATAAATACAATCACACTGCCTCATGTGGCCCGCGGGCCACAGTTTGAGGACCCCTGGATTGTGTCTGCTCATTTTGTTTGGGGACAGGTAGAAATTATCTTCCTTGGTGGAAGGATATTTTTTTGGGAGGGGTGTCTACAAAATCAGTTGAATCAGTTCCTCAGTGTAGGCTACTAGTCTGGGTGGATTAGCTAATCCACTGGAATGCAGGGCCTGGAAGATACCTCAGAAACTACCTTTAGGTTTCAAAAAGATGATGTTAACTATGGGGAAGGTTAAGGATCCTCATGCCCATCAGCTATATGACCCCAGAGTGGCAATTATAGTAAAGCAAATTATTATCAAGAAAGGAGGAGACGGTGGGTGATTATTATCTGTATTTTTAGCTAGGCCTGCCTGTGCTTTCTTAGAGTTTTAGGCCCTTATCACAGTTCTCACCTTGTGATTTGCAGAGCAGTTTCACATTTTCACCTTCCTTCATTCATTCATTTCTACTTTTAGTATTTTATTGGAGACATATCAGAATAAAGTCAAGTTGTTTTGAATTATTATTGCTTTAGTTTAAAATTTGAGATTATTTAACTATATCTTCTTATACATATAAATGTAATATTTTATCAATAAGCCATGAAACTAAACTGGCTTAAAATGAAAACATTGATTTTTATGGAATACTTCTCAAATACATTGTGATCTTGGCACTGTGATTATAAAACTTTCCACTCACATGCAAATAAATTTAGATTGGTATCTTCTAAACTCTTGCCTCTGGTAAATATTTTCTTTTTTTTTTACATTAATTTAAATATGATTTAAAATAATCTCTCCCTTTATATTAACATTCTAAGTGTGATGCACGCTACCAGAAATGATTCTTAGTAAAATAGCACGTAGTTTTCTTTCAAAATTTTAAAAGTAAGGCTTAAATCCTAAAAATTAAGTTAAAAAGTGTTACCGATATTACTTAAAAATTAAGATTGAAAAGTGTTAGTAACATCGATAGCAGATGAAACTTTTATATTAAGCAGAGAGAGAAATGGAAGTTTGAATTAGTATTGCAAGCATCAAAGTAGAAAATAAGTGACAAGTAAAAATACAGAGAGAAAATAGTCTGTAGGTTTTGGTGATTTAGAAGGAATCTTGTGATAGCATTTTAAATTCAGATGGGTAAGGGCTAAAGTGAGCCACAAGCTAGGCAGTTGTCTGTGAATTGTCTATAGGGAAAAACAAAGCTTTCCACTCTGTTAAGTAGAGAAATAAGAATAAGCAAAAAAGAAAATACATAAATGTGCTCAGAAATCAGACTTAAGCATATTGGGGATTGCTATAAGAGCCATTTCCATCTTTTCTGCCATATAAGAGAAATGTAAATAATTTAGTTCAAAGAAGAAACTAATTAAAAATATACCAAGTATTTTTCTGACTTTATCATAAAAAGATAAAGTCTTTATCATCTTTCTGGATTTTGTTTTGGGCAATTACTTTTAATTTCTAAATTTACCTATTTTGATGAGTAATCAGTACTGTCGCTCCAGCTACTCTCAACTATGGTTTGAGAATAGTCCTCTTGCAAACCTGTGGAAAAGTAAACAAACCAGAGTGGGATTGGTGGGAAATGGTGAAATAAAATATATGAAAAAAAAAAAAAAAAACACGAAAGACAAAGACGTGAGAGACAGAGGTAGAATTGAGAGGCAAAGATGGGATCAGGAGGACTGGGGTATTTTTCTCTATCACCAGCACCTAAGTGCCCAAACAGCTTTATTTTTACAGAGGCAGTACAAAGTTATTTTTAAGGAAGTAAGACATATTTTCAACTTAATTATGAGATGAGAAATGGGCACAAATTCCCAGGTAAACATAATCTATTACTACTGTGTGACTTCTGAAATATGGGCAATATTACATATCTACAAGATTAGCTGGAAAACATCCATGAATGCTTTGAAATGCAGCTGTGAGGTTAAAAGCTAAAAGTTTTAATGAAAACTTGTTCTTCTTCTGTGGGGTTAAATTTGAAGCTTAGAGAAAATATGTTATCTGTTGAGGAGGGTCAGTAAAGGTGGGTTCATCCCCTGGATGTTCTCCCAAACTGTGGGGGCCCTGCCACCTCACAGCTCACACTCTACAATTCCTGCCCACCCATGATCCAGAGGGAGACATACCCATCTAAAACCCTGCAAGCAGTCCAACAAAAGTTTGTTCCACTTCATATCTTGAAAATGACCTTTGTAGCTCAGCTCTAGCCCCACTCATCTTTGGTCTGAGAGCAGTACTCTCTGCCCAGAGATCCAGAAATAGTGCCTATCCGCTCCCCAGAGGCAGACTTCATTCTTGGCCGTGGACCCTGAAGCATGTGACTTATTTTCAAACTAGGTCCTACTATGGGGTCAGAGCTTCCTGGCCAGGATTCCACTGGGAAACACAGAAGGAACCTTCCCAGAGAACCAAGAGAAGTCAAACGCATCTGTGCACTCAAACTCATCTTTCTGACTGATAACAAGCCTGCAACCCATTAGCCCTGAAACGAACCCTCGTCTTAGCACCGGCATTACTTTCCATGGTCTTGAAGGCAGTTCAGTCCACCCAGGGACTAGAAAAGAACCACACTTTCTTGGATCCCAGTAGCATCTTAGGAACCGCAGACCTACTGAATCAGTAGCAATTGCATGAACCAGCTCCAGCCCCACTCAGGTACAATCCCCCTAGCCTGGGACCCAACAAGAGAATGTCTTTACCTGCCAAAAATCAGTCAGTAAAGACTGGAAAACACATTTGTTCCTGTAAATACACAGACATTAACACAAGGCTATATGGAAAAAAAAGAATCAGTGAGGCATAAAATCACCAAAGAAAATAAAGTTTTCGTAATTGGCACCAAAGAAAAAGAGATTTACAGATTTGTCTAAAAAAAAGTTCAAAATAATCATCTTAAGGAAGCTCATTGAAATGCAAGAAAATAGATAACAACATTTATAAAAGAATAAATGAACAAAATGTAAGTGTAATAAAGAAATTGAAATCATAAAACAAACAAAACTTCTGAATCTGAAAAAATACAATTGGACAGAACTAAAAACTTCAGTACAGAACATTAGTAGCAGACTTGATTATGCAGAAGAAAATATTAGGAAAATTGAAGATGGGTCATCTGAAATTAGCTAGTTAGAGTGAAAAAAAGAAAAAAGAATAAGAAAGAGTGACAAAAGCATAAGGAATTATGTGATACCATCAAGTTTATAAATATAACTATGCCTCACGTAATGATGAGGCCATGTTCTGAGGAATGTGTTGTTAGTTGATTTTGTCATATGAACATCATAGAGTATACTTGCACAATCCTGGAAGTATAACCTACTACACCCCCAGGCATTATGGTATTGCCCATTGCTCCCAGGCTACAAACCTGTACAATATGTTACTGAATGGAAGGAAATTGTAACGCAATGATTTCTGTATATCTACACATATCCAAAAATAGACAAGGTAGAGTAAAAATACAGAATTATAATTTTATGAGACCACTGTCATATGGATAATCTGTTGAAATGTTATGTGGTGCACAACTGTATACAGATTATGAAAGTCCCAGAAGAAGAAGAGAGACAAAGATGCAGAAAGCTTGAAGAGATACTGGCTGAAAACATTCCAAATCTTGAGAAGGTTATAGACATCCATATTCATGAGGCTCAAAGGACTCAAGCAAGACCAACCTAAGGAAGAATACTCAGAGACACATTATACTCTAATCGTTAAAAGTCAAAGACAAAGAAGGTCTTAAAAGAAGTGGGAGAAAAGACTTGTTAAATACCAGGAACTTCCATCAGGGCACCAACAGATTTGTCAGTAGAAACTTGCATGCTGAAAGGGAGTGGGATGCCATATTCAAAAAGAAAATAAAAGAAACGGCCAACCAAGAATACTAAATCCTGCAAGTCTGTCTTTCAGAAATGAAGAAATAAAGAGGAGTTTATCACCATGAGACCTCCTTTACCAGAAATGCTAAAGGGAGTTCTTCAAATTGAAACAAAAAGACACTAACAATATGAAAATGAATGAAAGTATATAATTTACCCAAAAGGTAAGAATATATTCAAACTCAGAATACTATAATACCATAAAGATTACATGTTAACTATTAATTTTAGTATAAAATTTAAACATAAATATTAAAAATAACTGTGTCATCAAAAATTTGATAATGTATACATCATATGAACAGATCTAAAGTGTGATGTAAGTGCTCTAAAATGAAAGTATAGAGTTTTTGTATATAATTTTTTATCTGCTTAAAATAAAGTATTTAAGAAATTTTATGCAAGCCCCATGGTAACAAGAAAAATAAATTCTCTAGTAGATACACAGAAGACAGAGAAAGGAATCAAATTATACTACTACCAAAAAAAAAAAATCAAACATCACCAAGAAAAGATAGCAAAAGATGAAGAAAAAAAAAAAGAGAAAGAAACTATAAAATAGTCAGAAAACAATGGAAAAAATGACAATAGTGTTGCCACCCAAACAGGTTCATCTGCCTGATGCCCGAGAGGAAGCCAATACCTGGACACTGCAGGTTTATAGCAGGGAAAGAGTTTATTCTACACAGTGCTAAGTGGGGAGATGGGTGGAATTTCTTAAATATCCCTCCCAAGAATTGAGGACACAGGCTTTTAAAGATAGTTTGACAGGCAGGGGATTAGGTAATTAGGTTTGCCAATTGCCTAAATTTGGGGTAAAATTACAGCGGTCTGGAAATAGTCTTGTTTTGCTTAGCTCTTGGAGTCATGATTTCAATAGTCAGTTTCTTGGTATGGACCACTGGTCTGGGTGGGTCAACAATCCCCTGGAATGCAGGACCTGGAAGATATCTTAGAAACTACTTTTAAGGTTCCAGAAGGTGATGTTATTTATGGAGAAAAGTTAAGAATCTTAGCAACTACCAGCTATGTGGAAAAAATTAACATCTTAGTAACTACCAACTGGAAGCAAACAGGGGACAGTTACTTTGTTACCAAGCAAACCAAGAGACAGTTGCTGATTATTTTCATTACTTTTAACTAAGCCTATTCCTTCACAAAGTTTTGGGGGCCCTTACCCTATTTCTATCCCTGAACCTCAATTTGTAAAGATGGTTTCAATAGTATAACCTTACCTATCAGTAATTCTAAAAAATGTAAATTGATTAAATTATGCAATCAAAAGACACATGGCTGATGGATTAAAAAAAAAATCAATAATGTCCTGCCTTTAAGAGACCCACTTAAGCCTTAAAAACACACATACTGAAAGTGTGAAAGGAGGATGTGGAAAAATATGTTTCACATAAAGGGTAAAATGAACAGGGGTGGCTATAAGTATATCAAATAAAATAGACTATGTCAAAAATCATTCACAAGAGAAAGGTAACTACTTAATGATAAACAGGCTAATTAATCAACAAGACATAACAATTTAAAATAAATATCCACCCAATATTAGAGTACCAAAGTATATAAAACAATTAATAGTTCAGAAGGGCAAAATAGATAGAGATAATATAATAGTAGGAGACTTGAATACACCACTATTTTTTTTTCTTTTTATTATTATTATTATTATTATTATTATTTTTATTGTTGGGGATTCATTGAGGGTACAATAAGCCAGTTATACTGATTGCAATTGTTAGCTAAAGTCCCTCTTGCAATCATGTCTTGCCCCCATAAAGTGTGACACACACCAAGGCCCCACCCACCTCCCTCCTTCCCTCTTTCTGTTTCCCCCCCATAACCATAATTGTCATTAATTGTCCTCATATCAAAATTGAGTACATAGGATTCATGCTTCTCCATTCTTGTGATGCTTTACTAAGAATAATGTCATCCACGTCCATCCAGGTTAATACGAAGGATGTAAAGTCTCCATTTTTTTAATGGCTGAATAGTATTCCATGGTATACATATACCACAGCTTGTTAATCCATTCCTGGGTCGGTGTGCATTTAGGCTGTTTCCACATTTTGGCGATTGTAAATTGAGCTGCAATAAACAGTCTACTACAAGTGTCCTTATGATAAAAGGATTTCTTTCCTTCTGGGTAGATGCCCAGTAATGGGATTGCAGGATCGAATGGGAGGTCTAGCTTGAGTGCTTTGAGGTTTCTCCATACTTCCTTCCAGAAAGGTTATACTAGTTTGCAGTCCCACCAGCAGTGTAAAAGTGTTCCCTTCTCTCCACATCCATGCCAGCATCTGCAGTTTTGAGATTTTGTGATGTGGGCCATTCTCACTGGGGTTAGATGATATCTCTGGGTTGTTTTGATTTGCATTTCTCTAATATATAGAGATGATGAACATTTTTTCATGTGTTTGTTAGCCATTCGTCTGTCATCTTTAGAGAAAGTTCTATTCATGTCTCTTGCCCATTGATATAAGGGATTGTTGGCTTTTTTCATGTGGATTAATTTGAGTTCTCTATAGATCCTAGTTATCAAGCTTTTGTCTGATTGAAAATATGCAAATATCCTTTCCCATTGTGTAGGTTGTCTCTTTGCTTTGGTTATTGTCTCCTTAGCTGTACAGAAGCTTTTCAGTTTAATGAAGTCCCATTTGTTCATTTTTGTTGTTGTTGCAATTGCCATGGCGGTCTTCTTCATGAAGTCTTCCCCCAGGCCAATATCTTCCAGTGTTTTTCCTATGCTTTCTTGGAGGATTTTTATTGTTTCATGCCTTAAATTTAAGTCCTTTATCCATCTTGAATCAATTTTTGTGAGTGTGGAAAGGTGTGGGTCCAGTTTCAGTCTTTTACATGTAGACATCCAGTTCTCCCAACACCATTTATTGAATAGGGAGTCTTTCCCCCAAGGTAAGTTCTTGTTTGGTTTATCAAAGATTAGGTGGTTGTAAGATGTTAGTTTCATTTCTTGGTTTTCAATTTGATTCCAAGTGTCTATGTCTCTATTTTTGTGGCAGTACCATGCTGTCTTGAGCACTATGGCTTTGTAGTACAGACTAAAATCTGGTATGCTGATGCCCCCAGCTTTATTTTTATTACTAAGAAGTGCCTTAGCTATATGGGGTTTTTTCCGGTTCCATACAAAACGCAGAATGATTTTTTCCAAATCTTGAAAGTATGATGTAGGTACTTTGATAGCAATGGCATTGAATAGGTAGATTGATTTGGGAAGTATAGACATTTTAACAATGTTGATTCGTCCCATCCATGAACATGGTATGTTCTTCCATTTGTTAATATCCTCTGCTATTTCCTTTCTGAGGATTTCATAGTTTTCTTTATAGAGGTCCTTCACCTCCTTCGTTAGGTATATTCCTAGGTATTTCATTTTCTTTGAAACTATGGTGAAGGGAGTTGTATTCTTAATTAGCTTCTCATCTTCACTGTTATTGGTCTATACAAAGGCTACTGACTTGTGGACATTGATTTTATATCCTGAAACATTAATGTATTTTTTGATGACTTCTAGGAGTCTTGTGATTGAGTCTTTGGGGTTCTTTAAGTATAAGATCATGTCGTCAGCAAAGAGGGAGAGTTTGACCTCCTCTGCTCCCATTTGGATTCCCTTTATTTCCTTGTCTTGCCTAATTGTATTGGCTAGAACTTCCAGCACTATGTTGAATAGTAAAGGTGACAGAGGACAACCTTGTCTGGTTCCAGTTCTAAGAGGAAAAGCTTTCAGTTTTACTCCATTCAGTAAAATATTGGCTGTGGGTTTGTCATAGATAGCTTCAATCAGTTTTAGAAATGTGCCACCTATGCCTATACTCTTCAGTGTTCTAATTAGAAAAGGATGCTGGATTTTATCAAATGCTTTTTCTGCATCTATTGAGAGGATCATGTGATCTTTATTTTTGCCTCTGTTAATATGGTGGATAATGTTTATGGACTTGCATATGTTAAACCAGCCTTGCATCCCTGGGATGAAGCCTACTTGATCATGATGAATGGCTTTTTTGATGATAAGCTGTAATCTATTGGCTAGGATTTTGTTGAGAATTTTTCTGTCTATATTCATGAGTGAGATTGGTCTGAAATTCTCCTTTTTGTTTGGGTCTTTTCCTGGTTTTGGTATCAGGGTGATGTTTGCTTCATAGAATGTGTTGGGGAAGATTCCTTCTTCCTCAATTTTTTGGAATAATTTCTGCAGTACAGGAATAAGCTCTTCCTTGAAGGTTTGATAGAATTCTGGAGTGAAGCCATCTGGACCAGGGCATTTTATGGTTGGAAGCTTTTTTATTGTTTCTTTGATCTCAGTGCTTGAAATTGGTCTGTTCAGGAGCTCTATTTCTTCCTGGATGAGTCTAGGGAGAGGGTGTGATTCCAAATATTGATCCATTTCTTTCACATTGTCAAATTTCTGGGCATAGAGTTTCTAGTAGTATTCAGAGATGATCTCTTGTATCTCTGTGGGATCAGTTGTTATTTCCCCTTTATCATTTCTGATTGAGGTTACTAGAGATTTTACTTTTCTATTTCTAGTTAGTCTGGCCTATGGTTTATCTATTTTATTTGTTTTTTCAGAAAACCAAATCCTTGTTTCATTAATTTTCTGAATGATTCTTTTGTTTTCAATTTCATTGATCTCTGATTTGATTTTGAATATTTCTTTTCTTCTACTGAGTTTAGGCTTAGATTCTTCTTCTTTTTCCAATTCCATAAGATCTCTTGTGAGATTGTTGATGTGCTCTCTTTCTGTTTTTCGAATGTAGGCATCTAAAGCGATGAATTTTCCTCTCAAAACTGTTTTTGCAGTATCCCACAGGTGTTGGTAGCTTGTATCTTCATTGTTGTTATGCTCAAGGAAGTTAATGATTTCCTGTTTTATTTCTTCCTTCACCCATCTGTTATTCAACAGAAGATTGTTTAATTTCCATGCCTTTGGGTGGGGTTGAGCATTTTTCTTAGAGTTGAGTTCCACCTTTAGTGCCTTATGGTCTGAGACGATACAAGGTAAAATTTCAATTCTTTTGATTCTGTTGATATTTGTTTTGTGTCCCAGGATATGATCAATTTTGGAGAATGTTCCATGCGGTGATGAGAAGAATTTATATTCTTTATCTTTGGGGTGAAGTGTTCTATATGCGTCTATCAAGCACAGTTGTTCTAGGGTCTCATTTAAATCTCTTATATCTTTGTTTAACCTCTGTTTAGAGGATCTGTCCAGCTCTGTAAGAGGAGTGTTAAAGTCCCCTGTTATGATGGTATTATCAGATATCATAATGCTCAGACTGAGTAAGGTCTGCTTCAAGAATCTGGGAGCATTTAAATTGGGTGCATAGATATTTAGAATTGAAATGTCTTCTTGTTGTATTTTTCCCTTGACCAATATAATGTGACCATCTTTGTCTTTTTTGACTTTAGTTGCTTTAAATCCACATGTATCTGAAAATAAGATTGCAACTCGTCTTTTCTTCTGAATTCCATTTGCCTGGAAAATTGTCTTCCAACCCTTGACTCGGAGCTTTAATTTGTCTTTTGAGGCCAGGTGTGTTTCTTGCAGACAGCAAATGGATGGCTTGTGTTTTTTAATCCAGTCAGCCAATCTATGTCTCTTCAGTGGGGAATTCAAGCCATCAACATTTATGGAGATAATTGATAAGTGTGGTACTATTCTATTCGTCTTATTTGGTGAGAGTCCATTGGTTAGTTTTATCTTTTGCATCAGTGTGGAGGTTAGGTTCTGTCCTTTGATTTCTGAGTTCTTACTTTGCTGCTGATCCATTGTGGTGGTCAGTGTGCAGAACAGGTTGTAGTATTTCCTGTAGAGCTGGTCTTGTTGTGGCGAATTTCCTCAATGTTTGTATATCCGTAAATGATTTGATTTCTCCATCAATTTTGAAGCTTAGCTTAGCAGGGTACAGAATTCTGGGCTGAAAATTGTTCTGTTTAAGTATATTAAAGGTAGATGACCATTGTCTTCTTGCTTGGAAAGTTTCATTAGAGAAGTCTGCGGTCACTCTGATGGATTTGCCCCTGTAGGTCAACTGGCGCTTACTCCTGGCAGCTTGCAGAATCTTTTCTTTTGTCTTGACTTTGGACAGGTTCATCACAATGTGTCTTGGAGAAGCTCGGTTAGAGTTGAGGCGACCTGGGGTCCGATAGCCCTCTGAAAGCAGTGTGTCAGAATCTTTGGTGATGTTTGGGAAATTTTCTTTTATAATATTCTCTAGTATGGCTTCCATTCCTCTGGGGCATTCTTCTTCCCCTTCTGGAATTCCTATAACTCGTATGTTGGAACGCTTCCTAAAGTCCCGTAATTCTGACAGTGAACGTTCTGCTCTCTCTCTCTTCTTTTCTGCCTCTTTTGCTGTCTGAGTTATCTCAAGAACTTTGTCTTCTACCTCTGAAATTCTTTCTTCTGGTCTCACCTGTTGCTAATACTTTCCATTGCATCTTTAAGTTCCCTAATTGACTGTTTCAGTTCCTTCAGCTCTGCTTTATCCTTTTTATATTCTTCATATCATTCATCTCTTATTTGATTCTGTTTTTGGATTTCCTTTTGTTTATTTTCCACTTTATTAGCAATTTCCTTCATTGTTTCCATCATTTCTTTCATTGTTTTCAACATGTGTATTCTAAATTCCTTTTCTGTCATTCCTAACATTTCTTTACAGGTGGAATCCTCTGCAGTAGCTACGTCATGGTCCCTTGGTGGGGTTGTTCTAGACTGGTTCTTCATGTTGCCTGGAGTTTTCTGCTGATTCTTCCTCATGAGTGATTTCTTTTATCTGTTTCCTTGCCCTAATTTTCCTTTCACTTCCTCTTGCTCTTTAAGTTCTTGTGCCTGTGGAAGTTGCGGGCAGGTTTAGATGGATTGAACACATGCGACCACTTGCCGTTTTTCCACTGTTTTAGTCCTCCTCTTGGGGTCCAGAAGTCTCTCGCTGACTCCCTGTATCCTCATAGGAGTGATGATAGGCAGATCCCACCAGCCAGAGATGCCTGGAGTCCTATATCCCCAGACTCACGGTGCCCAGATGTAAGGAAGCTGTTACTCGGCCGCCATCTTGCTCCGCCTCCGAATACACCACTATTAACAATGGATTGTTCATTCATAAAAAGAATATAGAAACAGTGGACTTGAATAACTCTGTATATCAAATGGAACTAACAGACATATACCATAGAGCAGTGGTTCTCAACTTTCCTAATGCTGCAGCCCATTAATACAGTTCCTGTGGGCCGCGACCCATAGATTGAGAACCACTACCATAGAGCATTCCATCGAACACAGGACGTACTTTTTAAGAGTACACAGAACGTTTTCTAGGATATACTGTATTTTCAGCCACAAAACAAGTCTTAACAAATTGAAAAGGATTGCAATCATCTCAAGTATTTTTTCTGACTACAGTGGTATAAACTGAGAAATCAATAACAGGACAAATTTTGGCAAATTCACAAACATATGCAAATTAAACAACATACCTCTAGACAACAAATGAATCTAAAATATATATTTTTAACTTTTTAAATCATGAGATATATGAAAATGGAAATACAGCCCAAAATTTTGGAGATGCAGCAAAAGCAGTCTAAGAGGAAAGTTTTGTTTAGCCCAGGAGTTCCACAAAGACCACACTGACAAAAAGCCAAATTTACAGCAGAGTCCTTTTATTGAAGAGCTGGCTGGCGACTGCATCAGTGTCCCAACATGGAGTTTCTGAGAGCAGCCCCGAGGGCTTACGTGGTCCGGTTTTTAAGGCTTAGTCTGCACCCTGGTTAGTACACAGGCTGTCCAGGTGCATTCAGGTGGGGGTAACAAGCAAGCATTGCACAGAAGCAGAATTCTGTGGTTAGTTAGCCATACGTCATACATCTTTGTTTTAATATTTTCCCATACATCTTAGATCCAGTAATTTTCCTCTATACATCTTTGTCTCAGTATTCTCTCCACCTGGCATTGCTTAAAGGTCAGTCTGGGGATAGTCAGTTCGTTTCCCAGACCCAGGAGTTAGCCAAGCAAGAAGTTAGTGAGTACTTCCCCATCTATGTTGGGAGTGAACCAGATTTACTCTATTTTGTTAAGGACTTGCAGCCCAGGAATTTGTCAGGAGTTCACTGGTATTTTTCTACTTTAGCCTAGGCCTAACAGTCTATGGCAATAAATAAATGTCTACATTAAAAAAAAAAAAGAAAATATCTCAAAAAAAAACTAAATGTACAGCTTAAGAAACTAGATAAAGAAGAAGAAACTGGGTCCAGAATCTGTAGCAGGAAGGACATGGCAAAGATCAGTACAGAAATAATATAGATTAGAATGAAAATGGAAATGATAAAAAAGAAAAACCTCTGAGTTTGGTTTTCAAAAAGACCAACAAAATTAACCAGATCTTAGCCAGATTAACCTAGAAAAAGAAAGATAAGTAAAAACATAAATGAATGAGAAGACATCACAACTGATGCCACAAAAATACAAAGGATAATAAGAGACTACTATGAAAAAATGTACCAAAAAATTGTATAGCTTAGAAAAAATGGATAAATTCCTGGTAACATACAACCACCAAGACTGAAGTATGAAGAAATAAAAAATCTGAACAGAGCAGTCTTGATTAAGGAGATTGAATCAGTAATCAAAAGCCTCTTAACGAGGAAAAGCCTAGGGCCAGATGGCTTTGCTTCTGAGTTCTACCAAGCATTAATACTACTCCTTCTCAAATTCACCCAAAAATTAAAGAGAAGAAAACACTTCCAAATTCATTGTATATTACCTTGATACTAGGGACAGACAAGAACACTACAGGAAATTCAAATTATAGGCCCAAACTCCTGATTTTAAAAAATACAAAAATTCACAACAAAACGCTAAGAAACTGAATGCAACAGCACATTGAAGGACCACACACCATGTTCAGCTGTGATGTGTCCTTGGAATGATGGTTTAGCATACGCATAATTATAAGGACAAAACCCTTATATTCATCTCAACAGATGTAGAAAGTGCATTACACAAAACACAGCATCTTTCATAATTAAAAACTTTCAACAAATTAGGTACAGAGGGAATGCAAATGATCTTTAAAAAAGGCCGTATTTGACATGCCCGTAGCTCTAACATCATACCCAACACCAAAAAGCTGAAAGCTTCTCTTCTGAAACCAAGAATAAGATAAGGGTTCCCATTCTTACCACTTCTATTCAACATTGTGCTGGAAATCCTAGCTAAAGCAATTAAGCAGGAAAAACAATTCAAAGCCATCTGTCTTAGTCAATTTGGGCTGCCATACACAACCAAACACCTTAGGCTGGATAATTAAACAACAATAGAAATTTATTACTCACAGTTCTGTAGGTCCAAGAAGTCCAAGATCAAGGTCCCAGCAATTCAATGTCTGGTGAAGGCCCATTTCCTGTAGATGGTACCTCTACATGTCTTCACGTTGGTTGTGGCAGTGACTCTTGAATGTGACGCTTAGCAGGGGCAACAAAAGCACATACATATATCAAATTATATACTTTGTGTCTTGAATATAGACAATTTTTGTCAATAAAATATTTTAAAACTTAAATACTTCAACAAATTAAATCATAAACTAGATTTTAATAGATTGTAATAATAGATCTGGTTAATTTTGTTGGTCTCAAAAGAGCCAGGGTTTTCAAGAATATATCAAATTTTTTTTGTTTACCTATGAATATATTTATGTCTTAGAATAATCAGATAATTCACATCATTCAGTGATCAGGAAATTTAGATTTACTTTTATTTGTTTTTTCATTTGAGCCCAATCTAAGGGGCTGATAAGATATAAAGCTATGATTTTATTGCTTAAATATTTGAAATGGCCAGTATGACATTTTCTTTTTCTTTTTTAAATTGATACATTATAGATGTACATATTTTCAGGATACATACGATATTTTTATACATTCATATAATGTGTAAAAGTCAAATCAGGTTAATTATAATAACCATCACTTCAAATATTTATATTTTTGTGTCACAAAACTTCATATTACTTTATTTTCAAATGTACAATAGATCATTAATTATAGTTATCCTAGATACCTATTGAACACTGGGTCTTATTTCTTCTATACATCAGTATGTTTCTATGCATTAATTAACCTATTTTGATCCTCCTCCAAACACTGCCAGTATGGTATTTTCTTCAACCTAGGTCCTTATGTATTAGAAAATTGTGGCTTTTGAACATAATGAAGACCTATAAATATTGAAATACTATTCCTTACTTCTTCTATACATCAGTATGTTTCTATGCATTAATTAGCCTATTTTGATCCTTCTCCAAACACTGCCAATATGGTATTTTCTTCAACCTAGGTCCTTGTGTATTAGAAAATTGTGGCTTGGGCGGCGCCTGTGGCTCAGTGAGTAGGGCGCCGGCCCCATATGCCGAGGGCAGCGGGTTCAAACCCAGCCCCGGCCAAACTGCAACAAAAAAAAAAAAAAAAAAAAAATTATGGCTTTTGAACATAATGAAGACCTATAAATATTGAAATACTATTCCTTTACAGAAAGATAAATATTGGGGTAAACTAGTTTTGGATGGCCCTTAAAATTATAAAACTGAATGAGAGGGCAATAAAAAAGATGTTAGTGAAGTAATAGAAATTATAGATTATTATCAGTGTAACTGGCTTATTGTACCCTCAATGAATCCCCAACAATAAAAAAAGAAAAAAAAAATTATAGATTATTTTCAAAGACTAAAGACTTACAATAAAAGTCTATATTGTCAAACATTGGACAAAAACTATTGTGTTTCAATTTCTGTATTACACATAAGAAAGCTAACACTGTCAGTATTAAAAAGGCTGGAAAATTGGAATCTTTTTATAGCATGCTGTGGGTGGCTTACAATTATTTTTCAATAAAGGCTTTGTGTAAATTTTACAAACTGTCTTTGGCATTTTATTGGATATATTCCTTTTTAAAAGTTTGCAAAAAAATTTTCTTTTTGTTTTCTTTGAAAGAATTTAAATTTTTGGCACTGACAGTTTCAATGGATTAGGACCCAGGATGGATTTATTATATAGAAATAATTGAGTACAATAAATTTCCCCCCGATTTTGGTGTTTCTGAGAGATTTAAAAAATAGTTATAGACAAGTATTGTATATGCCACTGAATAGTGTCACATTTAGAAGAACTTCCCGGAAGAAAATCAATGACCTTCATGGTCCAAAAATTGTCAATTAGACTAGAGAGTAGATCATAGCAGAGTTTGGGATGAGGATGGGAACCTGTGTGGTCATTTCTCTAAGATGCATCTGCTGCTAAGGGAAGAGCCCACTGTCTCTTCTTCCACCCCAAACCTTCTAGCCCTCCTATAGAAATCCTTTTCTATTTCTAAATTGTGGTAGTGTGCCAATGTTCTCTATTTTGCATTAACTTTGAATGATAACAGGCAACACTTACAGGTCCTATGAGGTATAGTAAAGAAACAGAGTTTGGCTATATAGCATTGCACACTAACACACAAAGTGCAAAGCAAAGAGAGTCAATTACATTTCCTAATGAATTTTCATAGTAATTGATGGAAAACCACGGTGTGAGTAATTCAGTGGCCCATGTACTTTTGTGATAGTCACTGCAATAACTATTCACTATTAAAATCATTTAGAGAAAAAGCATAAGCTAGGTTCACAGAGATGGAAAAGCAAGACACAAATTCTGAAGAGTAGTAATGGTACCATCTTTGTCCACTTTGGGGAGGAAATAGTTATATTTAATTGTCCTTTATAAGATCTCTGATATAACCTAAGATAGAGAAGGTATTAATGACATCGATTAAAAGTTTTCTATACAAGGAGTGACCTTGATCAAATATTTTACATGAAAGAATTGTTCTAGTCACTTAAAGTCCTAAAGACAAAGACTGATTCTTACTTGAATTTGCCCAGAAAGTGATTTCTTTAAGACTTACTTTAAGACTTTACTTTGCAAAAAAGAATTGAAAGCAAAAGTTTTCTCTAACTCACAAATCCTGGAAATTAACTGTTTTTGTTTCTGCTATTTCTCCTGTGAACTTCCGTAAGGATACACTGACATTGTTGTCCTGGATGAGACTCAGGATCAAATGTAGAAGTCTTGGTATGTTGTTTCATTTGCACTTTCAAGAGTATTCTTTTCTTTACTTTGGTCAAACAAAAACTCAGCATAACTGGTTTCCTAACATCAAAACTTCAACTACCAAAGATAGCAGGATTTTTGCTTTTCATCATTCTCTTGAGAAGTTTTCTGAAGTTACTTTTTAGATATTCTGCCTTACTAGTTTACTTATACAAATGTTCACACAGTCCACAGGAAAGAGGAAATATGCTTACTTTACTCAGAGGCTACTAAACTTCTCCAGTTTACCATGGCATCATGCTCATTCACATCCTTACATTTATGAGGAATTATGGATCCCACTTCCTTTCTTAGAAGCATTCAGCCTTGCTAACTAGAGGGCTAAGAGCAAATTTTCTATTGGAGGAGTCTAGATTTCTGGGATTTACTGACACATTGATATCTTTTCCTACATCTGCCTTGGAATTACAATTTCTGATACTGTAATGTGGTTGGGGGTGGAAATGAACAAACAATGGCATGTGGTGTGTTAGAAATATAATCGAAGTGTATTGCAAGGAAGGCAAAATTTGAAAAACTTGTGCCAGTGTAACATTGTGGCAAGGAGAAAGCCATCCAGCTTTTGAAAATCCCAGGAATACATTCATCTCTGCTCATGTAGATTGCTAAGTAAAGGGAACAAAAGATCGTTTTTACTTTAACAAAGCTATATTAAATTCATGAATTCCAGGAAGCTGAATTTGGATAAGAACATTTGCCCATGATCCAGGCTTCCAACTTAGTGTAAGAAATATTCTTCTTAGCAAAATATCTCAAGAATGGAAGAAAAATATCCAATATACTCAGCCCTACTATAAAACCAATTTATAGCTTTCATATGAAAATTATAAACCAATTATAGCCCACGAATAAGGGGAGAGAGAGGGGAGGGAGGGAGGCTGGGAGGAGGGAGGGTAATGGTGGGACCATACCTGCGGTGCATCTTACAAGGGTACCTGTGAAACTTACTAAGTGTAGAATATAAATGTATCAACACAATAACTAAGAAAATGCCATGAAGGCTATGTTAACCAATTTGATGAAAATATTTCAAATTGTATGTAAAGCCAGCACATTGTACCCCATGATTGCATTGATGTACACAGCTATGATTTAATTAAAAAAAAAAAAAAAGAAATGTTACAAACCAACAGGGAAGAAATGTTTCTTTTTATCTCTTAAAATAGTTTTACTACATTATATCTAATCCTAGATTTTGCTTTATGTATATTATCAAACTAGGAAATTGTGGGGGTTAATTAAATCTGCAGATTCACTGAGTCTGTGGATTCATGTTACATGATTTAATAAAACTCTAAGTCAATTATTCCTCTGCCCCTTTCTCTGTTCCGCCATCTGAGACTCTAGTCAAATTTAAACTAGACCTTCTCATTGTGGCATTTGTGTATTTTCACTTTATTATCCACTTTTTCCCCCTCTGTGCTATATGCTGTAAAATTTCTTATCTAACACTCAGTTCATTAATTTTATCTTCTTTATGCCAAATCAGATGTCAAATGCATTAAAAAATTTTTTATTAAACATAAAGAGGTAGATCATGTATACATTAATGCATTTATTGGGTGCAATGTGCTGATTTCATATAGAATTAGGAACGCTTAATCACACTGGTTAACATATACCTCATCTTGTTTAATTATTGTGTTAAGACATTTGTACTCTATACTAATAGATCTGACATGTACCCTCCCATTATATGCACCATTGGTGTGATCCCATCATTCACCTTCCCTCGATCTGACCTCCCTCCTCCCCTCCCATCCCCTCTTCTCCTTTCTTCACCCTAGGCCTGTGATCTAGTCTTCATATGAAAGTGTGAGTGATTATAAATTGGTTTCATAATAGCACTGAGTACATGGGATATTTTTTCTTCCATTCTTGAGATACTTTACTAAGTAAGATATGATCCAGCTCCATCCATGCAAACATAAAACAGGTAAAGTCTCCATCTTTTTTTAAAGCTGCCTAGTATTCCATGATATACATATGCTACAATTTATTAATCCATTCATGGGTCAATGGACACTTGGGCTTCTTCCATGACTTGGCTGTTATGAATTGAGCTGCATTGAACAATCTCGTGCAAATATCTTTGTTATAAAGTGATTTTTTTGGTCTTTTGGATATACACCTAGTAGTGGAATTGCAGGATCAAATGGCAGGTCTACTTTTAGATCCCTGAGTATTCTCCATACTTCTTTTCAAAAGGGAAGTATTCTCCCAGCACCATTTGCTAAATAGAGAATCTTTCCTCCAATTTATATTTTTGATAGGCTTATCAAAGATCAAATGAGGATAAGTGTCTGGGTTTATTTCTCAATTCTCAATTCTGTTCCCTACATCTGCTTCTGCATTTTTGTGCCAATACCATGCTGTTTTGATCACTGTAGATTTAATAGTATAGATTGAATTCTGGTAGCGTGATTCCTCCTGATTTGTTTTTATTTCTGAGTAATGTCTTGGCTGCTGAAGGTTTTTTCTGGTTCCATATAAAACAAAGTACTATTTTTTCCAGATCTTTAAAGTAGCTTTTATATATACCAATAATAGTAAAGCTGAGAAAAAGTCAAGGACTCTATTACCTTTACAGTTGTGCCAAAGAAGATGAAATATTTGGGAATTTACCTAATAAAGGACGTGAAAGATCTCTATGAAGAGCTGAAGATGTTAACAAATGGAAAAACATACCATGCTCGTGGCTAGGAAGAATCAACATTGTTAAAATGTCCATATTACCCAAAGCAATTTACAAATTTAATGCAATCCCTATCAAAGTACCACTATCAAATGCTTTTTTATCTTATTGTATTTTCTGTAGTTCATTCCTAAATGTACTCTGATATAGCTTATATATTTCTGTTTACTATAAGCTGTTTCAAGTTTATTACTTAATTCTTAAAACACAGTAAATATTATTGTCAAATTTACATTCAATAGTATAATATTAGAAGTTATTAAACAAACTGACATAGGTTTGTTTCTGCTCTGGGTTTTAAGTGCTGATTATTGATCTAGTCAAGATTTTTTGTAGTTAATCTTTGAATGCTTCCTGGCTATTTTCCCTAAAAAGTTATCTGAGGGAGTGTCTGAGGTCTTGGGAAATGTATCTCTCCATAGAAGTGATTCTGTAAGTACCAATACTCAGAATACTTAAAATATATATGTATATGCTATGTATCTGTATATGTGTATATATGTATATGTGTTTGTGGGTGCATATATATACATATATATAGTTTTATTCTGACTTTTTTTTAAATTCTCTGTTGAAACGTTCACAAAAATAACTTATTTGGTCAGCTATTACCAAAACAGGAAGTCTCTCTACCTTTATATGTGGGTCGTTACAAAAGTTTTGAGCTACACAAAAAAATCAGGAAACATAAAATCCTCACAGATGGAAATAAATGAATCCCTCCCAGCAACACCCATAAGCTGAGCAAGTAACTTACGAGGGTGAATCAGGACACTGCTGACTGCGTTTCTTGGAAGTGAAATAATGGATCATAACGCAGTGGGTCTCAAAACTTTCATAGTGGCCCTCATATGATGCATGCAGAATTCGGAGTTGAGATTGGGCCTCCTGACTTTGTGAGCAGTTATAATATTAGGAAGAAATTGTGAAGCTGGTAAATATGACTTTTGAAATCTTCCTTTTACTTCTGTTTCTTTCCTCCTCTGTTTATCTAAAGGCTGAAACAGAGACGTGCTAGAAACCCCGAGGATATTCTCATTGTTATCGAATGTCTTAGAGAATCCAAGCCTTGCACGTGCCCAAGGTTAAATTTACAGGCTATTTTAGGGACACTTGTTCATGTTGCAATCAGTACATTACATCATATTTTTCTCTCTACCCACTTGAGGCCTGATTCTGTGGGTGGACTAAGGTACTTGTATCCAGAGTAGAATGGCCTGACTTTGCCAAAGCCTTGGAATAGCGTAGTGACAAAGTCATGATGAAAATCCCAGTATGTGCTTTAATGATTTCTACCCTTGGGAACCGGCTGATGAAAACAAAAATCTCTCCATAGATACAGCTTTCCAATGGGAGAAATTATTCTCATCAAAAAATATAACCCAGTTCATTGATATAACTCTATTTATTCACAGGTATTTGCCAACCATTTATCAAATTTCTAGCAGTATATAATTTCTGGGGGAAAAGAAGAAGTATAGTACAATTAGGTCTTAATTGTCTTAAGAAAATAATGACTTTTTAAAATTTTTTATTTTGTTTTGTCATAATTTATTTAATTTACTTGCTATCTCCCTGTGATCACCAGGAGCTTTGCAGGTGACATCCCAAAAGAAAAGTAAAAAAGAAAAAATTGCCACCTACAAAAACAAACTATTCTAAAGATCTTAATTAACAGAAAAGAAAGGAGGACAGTAGGGAGGGGTGCAGAGGATCTGTGGGGAGGGGAGACGGCAGCCGTGGTTCTCAGTTTCTGCTGCTGGCTGGCCCGGTAGGACCCCTTCTCAATCCCTCTTTGCTTCTTACCAACCAGAGACATAAGAATCATGGCTTTTGGCAGTGAAAAGCCTAAAAAGAAAAGATAACAGAGACAGGGAGCGAGAAAGAGAGAGGGAAGAAGGGAGGGAGAGAGAGAAGTGATGGCTACTTCAGGTGGCTATGAGTCAAAAAAATAAATTAAAGGAACTTTAAGTACTGAGCAAAGGCCAGGTCTAGCAAATGCAATGCTAGTCGTAAATTACTTACTGAATTAAAAATAGAGTCCTAGATTAGATAGAAAAAGAAAGGTAATAGTTAATACACATACTATGTAATACACTTAGAAATATTTGAGTTGTATATATGCATAATATATTGTATATGATCTGGTCCAGACCACTGGGAGAAAGTGAATATCATAATAAAGTGAGTCAAATTTTTTGGTTTCCCACTGTCTACGTTTAAACTATACTGAAGTCTACTAGGCGTGCAATAGCATTATGTCTAAAAAAATGTATATCCTTTGATTGAAAAATACTTTATTGCTGGGCATGCTAACAACCACCTGAGCCTCTAGTGAGTCTGTGCTGCTGGAGGGTCCTGACTCAGTGTAGATGGCTGCACTGATCAGGTGCATGCTGAAGGTGGGGGAGGCTGTGGCAATTTCATTTACTCATAAAACTTTCAAAATTGGCATAAGTTGTCTCAAACCGAGCTGCTGCTTTATCCACTAAGTTAATGGAATATTATGAATCTTTTGTTGTCATTTCAACAGTGTTCACAGCATCTTCATAGCAGATTTCATTTACAGAAATCATTTTTCCTTGCTAATCCATAAGGAGTAACTCTCCATATGTTCAAATTTTATCATGAGGTTGTAGCAATTCAGTCACATCTTCAGGCCCCACTTCTATGCAGTATTTCCTCCACTGATGGCTCGAAACCCTCCAAGTCAGGAGGTTGAAATCAACCTCTTTCAAACTCTTGTTCATGTTAATGTATTGACTGACTCCTATGAATTATGAATATCCTGAATGGCATCGAGAATGCTAAATCCTTTTCAGAAGGTGTTCAATATACTTTTTAGATCCATTAGAGCAGTGGTTCTCAACCTTTCTAATGCCACGGCCCTTTAATACCAGTCCTGTGGGTTGCGACCCACAGGTTGAGAACTGCTGCATTAGAGGAATTACTATGGTGGCTACAGCCTTAGGAAATGTATTTCTTAAAGAATAAGTCTTGAAAATGGAAATGACTCCTTGATCCTGCAGAATGGATTCTGTGTTGTCAGGCATGAAAACAACATTAACGTCCTTGGACATATCCATCAGATATCTCGGTGACCCAGTGTGTTTTCAATGAATCATAATGTTTTTGAGGGAATTGTTTCTAAGCAGCAGCTCTCAGTAGTGGGCTTAAGATAGTCACTGACCCACATTATAAACTGATGTGCTGTCATCCAGGTGTTCCACGTGCTGACCACAGGTGGAATGGAGAGAGCATGATCCTTAAATCCTAGGGGTTTGGGAATAACGAATGAGTCCCTAGGAAGAAAATCAGCCTGTTCTTGCAAGCTTTGAATTCAGATACTGACTTCTCTCTAGCTATGGAATCTTAGATAGAATTTTCTTCCAGTAGAAGGATGTTTCATCTACATTTAAAATCTCTCCCATTGTATAGCTCCCTTCTTCAATTATTTTAGCTACATCTTGTGGAGAACTTGCTGCAGCATCTGCGTCCACACTTGCTATAGTAATTGCCTTATACTTGGAAGTTATGGAGATGGCTTCACTCCTTGAACTGTGTGAACCAGCCTTTGCTAGCTTCAGACTTCTGTCTCTTCCTCACCTCCCTCAGCTTTCATAGAATGCAAGAGAGCTGGGCCTTGCTCTGGATCAGGCTCTGGCTGAAGGGGGTATTGTAATTGGTTTAATCTTCTATCCAGACCACTAAAACCTTCTCCATATCTGCAATAAGGTTGTTTGCTTTGATTCATTTTTGTGCTCACTGGAGCAGTACTTTTAATTTCCTCTAAGGACTTTTCCTTTGCACTCCTACCTTGGATAACTGTCTGGCATGAGAGGCCTGATGTTCGGCCTGTGTGGGCTTTATGTTCCCTTCTCACTGAGCTCAGGCACTTCTAGCTTTTTATTCAAAGTGAGAGATGTTGTGTCTCTCCCTTTCTCTGAACACTTGGAAGAGAGAGGAGTGTTGTTAATTGGCCTGATTTCAATATTTTTGTGCCTCAGAGAACATAGAGGCATCAGAAGAGGAAGAGAGATAAGAAAACAGCTGATAGGAAACACACAGCATTTATGGGGTGCGTTCGCCATCCCACCTGGGTGTGGTCCATGGTGCCCCAAAACAACTACAATAGGACGATTGAAGACAATTGATCACAGGCTACATACGGATATTACAGTAATAATGAATAACCTTGAACATTGTGAGAATTACCAAAATGTGCCATAGAGACAAGAGGTGAGCTTGCGCAGTTGGGACTAGAAGACTTACTCACTGCAGGGTTGCCACACACTTTTAATTTATAAAAAAATGCAGTCATCCGTGTGCAATAAAATGGAGTATGCTTATACAATTTTTACTTGTCAATTAAAAAAAGAAAAAAGACCAAAATAGAATCTCAGATTTTATTATTAGAGTCAATGGAAAAAATGTTACATTTAAATAAATACTACCAGAAAAAATATTACATAGGCTAAAATAACTGGAAACTATACACACATTTTATTGAAGGTTGCATGACTGTGATTCTTACAGAGAATCACTATTTCATGTGAACTTTTGCATCACTGTGATTTATGTAGAGAATTACATGAACACACAGTGCCAATGTGCAAATTAAAGTTATGAGTGAAATAGTGATTCCCCAATTTAATACCCACTTCACACTTTGAAGAGCCACCCTACACATCAAAATATAAAGTTTTAAATGAAAAAAATTGCTTCTTGATTGTTAATTCACCTGCTAACCTTCTACGACAGCAACACTATTCATAGGAAATAAAACATCTAATCTACTTCAGTTTTTTTAAAACTTGTCATAGGGAAATTGGGCTCACGAACACAAGTTGATAATAACGGAAGAAGTGATGTTGAAGCTATTTCAGCAAGGTTGAGATATTTATTTTTAACGTTTATCCAGGATGAATGAATCAAGTGATATGTTTTCAAATTCATCATCCATGCTTCATCAGTAGTTAGTGCCAACAATTTATCCTACAAGTTATTGCTAAATTTAATTCAACTTCTGATGACAAAAATTGATTTTTTATGCCATTAATGTTTGATACTATTCTTTTGGTAAAAACAGAATTTAAATCATTCTATCAAATTTATATGGTGCTCACTGATAGCTTTTCACAGATACGAATTATCAAGATCATTACCTGCCTACTTGGTAATTGTTATCGAATTCTGGGCCACATGAGGATCCTCTGTGGATGCTCTTTCATTTCAAGCATCTCACTTTGGTTTTTGCCTTTATGTCTTATCTGCCATTGAAGAACACGTTACATTAATTCCTTGCAAGGAAGTATTAACAATGATTAAAAATAGCAAAGAGACTAGACAGGCAAGTTTGAATGCTCAGTTCACAACTTTAAGATGGTGACAGCAAATTGGTTTCTTGTATTGCATGAACATTGAGATTTTATTCCACAGTCCAAATGTTTTCAAATGAAGTTTTCTTCTTAATAGGCTTGTACCTCCACATGCAAAAACAGTCCATGAATGGCGTTCAGTTCAGTTCCTAACAAAAAGAAAAATCTCAAATTTGACACATTAGGTTTTAGTGACTCACGATTTTTACTACACCACAAAACACATTTTTTAGGGCGCCTAACATTTAAAAAAACCAAAACGTGGGTGGCGCCTGTGGCTCAGTGAGTAGGGTGCCAGCCCCATATGCTGAGGGTGGTGGGTTCAAACCCAGCCCCGGCCAAATTGCAACAAAAAAATAGCCGGGCATTGTGGCGGGCGCCTGTAGTCCCAGATACCTGGGAGGCTGAGTCAAGAGAATTGCCTAAGCCCAAGGATTTGGAGGTTGCTGTGAGCTGTGTGATGCCACGGCACTCTACCAAGGGCGATAAGGTGAGACTCTGTCTCTACAAAAACAAAAACAAAACAAAACAAAACAAAACATTCCAGAGAAGTAGGGAATGTAGAGATTAATACTCTGGCACTGACTCCTAAATCTGGCTGATGACTCCAGGATGTTTTCTTGTCTTGTCAACTATATCATCAGAGCATCCTCCTACAGGAACTTGAGCTCCAAATGAAATATTTTTATATACTTCAGGTTTAGTTGTGTTTTTAAGCAATGAAGCTAAAAACTTTTCATGTACAAGTTGTACATATAGTGGAAGGATTATCCTGCTAAGAATAGCTCTATATTTGTTAGCTGCAACAAAAAATACTTTTATTTATTCTACGAAAAGTTCTTCCATATCATTAGTTTGCTTCTGAAGCTGGCTTATAATGTCAGTGAAAGATGTTATTTGAACTACCTTTGCTGTGACCTAACCCACTTCACTTACTATTTCAGGCTAATGACTATGAAGGCGTCTTTCACTAAAAATCCTGGCATTATATATATTATTAATTTTAGAAGCTCATAGTGCTACTTACCATGAGCTCACAAAAATATTACCAAGTATGTATAAAATATTAAACATTTACTTCCATCAGCTTTTGAATTTATACTTTCTTTTATAGGATGTTTTCAGTTTTAAAGATTTTTATGTATTAAATTAATATATATATTTAAGTTTTGTTGGTTCCATTGCACCATCAGCCAGTGCTTTGGCCAATACACACTGTAGTTTTAACACTTTATCATCAATTAAGCCTACTAAACAGAATTTATGTAGGAGAGGGTGTACTTTGGGATGAACTAATACAACCAGTGTTAGTGTTCATTTCTTCAGATTTGCTTTCATCACTATAACTTATTTCGACTGCTGTATTTTGAAGACTTTTATATATTTTTGTTGAAAGAGTCCAGGGAAGCTCACTGGCGTCACTATTTTTCTATTAGCATTAAAATACAAAATTTTCTTCCTTAATTTAATTAATCATGTTAAATTGTAAATTGAAAACAGGTTTGATTAGAAATGAAAGTGATTTTAAATCACTTACGAATATAAATTTTATGTTTAATATATTTATATAATTTTGGTTTATAGTTAGCCAAACAAATAATTATATACTGTAATATAGTTTTGCTGAATATGACTTGTTTTGCCAGTTAAGGGGCCTTTAAAGCCTCCCTTTAAGGCTTTAAAACCAAAAAATGTGAACCGAAACCAAAAAATGAAACCAGAGGCCCAAAGAAAAGAGAGATGAGTTTGTTCAGGGAACTTACAGGCAAGGGCGGTGGCGGTGGTGGTGGCGGTCTGAGCTGTTCCCTACCACACCCAGAAAGAGCAATTGGTTAACATGAAAGAGGTCTAGTCTCCATTTTTCTTTACAGCTGCATAATTCCATGGTGTACAAATACCACAATTTATTAATCCCTTCATGAGTTGATGGGCACTTGGGTTTTTTCCATGACTTAGCAATTATGAATTGGGCTGCAATAAATATTCTGGTACAAATATCTTTGTTATAATGCGATTTTTGGTCTTCTGGATATATACCTAGTAGAGGAATTATAGGATTATATGGCAGATCTATTTTTAGATCTCTAAGTGTTCTCCAAACATCTTTCCAAAAGGACTGTATTAGTTTGCATTCCCACCAGCAGTGCAGAAGTGTTCCCTTTTCTCCACATCTGCGCCAACATCTCTGGTTTGGGGATTTTTTGATGTGGGCTAATCTTACTGGAGTTAGATGATATCTCAAAGTAGTTTTGATTTGCATTTCTCTGATGGTTAAGGATGATGAGCATTTTTTCATGTGTCTGTAGACCGTGCGCCTGTCTTCTTCAGAGAAGTTTCTCTTCAAGTCCCTTGCCCAGCCTGACAAAATATTTCAGACTGTATATGAAACCAGCACATTGTACCTCATGATTGCATTATTGTACACAGCTATGATTTAATAAGAAACAAAAAATCCATGAAGAGCAATTGGTTATATAGGCGGCCACCAAGATGCACTGACTGGGGGTGTGACCCGGCCCGGGTGTGGCAGGCCGGTCTTCCTTAGCACTCTGCAGGGTTGTCAGGTGGGGTGCAGAGTGACGGCCAGTCCCCTGATGCTCTCTGTTTTAACTCTTTCAGCCTCTTTGAGTGTGAGTGAGGCCAGGGTCTTTGCACACCAGAGTCCTGATCTCTGTTACTCACTGTGCCAGGTGGAAACACTAAAACTGTTCAAGTAGACTTGTGCGCTATGTGCTTGAGTGTCATGAAGATGGCAAATCATTATAAAAGTTTCTAAACTTCTAAACTCTTCTGTCCTGTACTTATATCACCACAGCCAGTAAGAGACAGTGCAGGGACCACACGATGCCCAGAGCATATTCTGAATAGCACTGGCATCACGCTCAGTTATGGTTCCTGAGGAATTAACTGGAAATCCTGTACTACATCTCTGATCAGACTGTGTGTGCAGCAGAGGGTTGAGAATTAACAAGAGACAAGAGCTCTAGTGGCAAAAAGTCTTTAGTTCCAAATAGAAGGCGGTAATCTTTAGCAGCAGGTACTTGGGAGCCAGCAGAGCTTCACAAGCAGGACAATAACATGAGGATGTTTATGCTTTAGCACCAGAGCTTCCACCCAATGTTGGAACTCCACAATGATCTCGTGCAACCTACTCATTTTACAGACTTTAAAAAAATCACATAATTAATCACCAAGGTTAGTACCCCAAATGGAGCAATTACCCTGATACACGAAAAGGTGAAAAAACCCAAATAAAACATACAGGAAAGAGCTCCTATGCCTTGCCATATTTAAAGTTAAGTGACACTGGGATCCAAAAAACAGAAAAACTTATAAGGACACTTAATTTGACCTTAATTTGACCCTCTGTGAGAAAAATCCCTGACATTTAATTGTCTTTTCAAAGTTGCTCCTCATTGAATGACTGGGGCAGTCTTCAGGTCCCTCATTCCCGACAGCTACGTGACACGCATTAGCCACAACCACTGAAGCATGAAGAAATTAAGCAGCTACAGAAGACACGAGGGAACTATAAAAATTCAAGGCCTAGTACCAGCAGTGTAAAGTTGCAATTAGCCTATTTTCATTATTTTTTAGAATGGCATTTCACTAATGCACATAACCTTGCAAATAGCAAGACAGAATATAAAGACTCATTCAATTTTTAGAAAATTTTGTGATCATAGTATGGTAAAAATATTTCAAATTAATTTTAAACCACTGATCATTTCAAGTATATAATAGACGTTGTGAATTGCCTCTTAAACATCCGTTTCCTCTTTTTCATTTTATGTCTATTGTTTTCCTACATACTCATGAGCTTTAAGAAAAGTTGACTTAATCCTCCACAGATAGTAGGAAAAAGGACCCACAACTTAGAGATAAAATGGCCAGAACTCAGGTCTGACGTCTCTGGTCATCTCCTGTTAGACATTCCCCAGCCCACAAAAAAGAACCACAGAAGCAACGTCAGAAGAGTGAGGATTGAGGAGGATAATTGATTATAGAAAGAAATTTTTCCTTCTAGGGTCACTTGCGGAGATAGATTTCAGAAAAGCCAATGGCTTTAACTTTGTGAAGCTAAACTGTTCCACAAATGGGGATTCAAATTCAGTTGGTTGTATTTTTTATGCCTTTTCCATGAAACTACATTTGAAGATGTCCTGTGTACAATAATCATTCCACCAGAAGGATTGATTACCTTCCTAACAGAGGGTAACTTCATAATGACAGAAAATAGTATTTATTTATCTTCTTAATTAACTAATTCAAGAAATATTTATTAGAAATCTACCATGTATAAGATATTGGCCACTCTACTGGAGATGCAGCAAAGTTTCTACAGAGTGGGACTTACATTCTACTTGGGGAACAAAAACAAAACAAAACAATGAAAATGTAAACAAAGCTTTAAATAAAATATTCACAAAAATTAAGAACGGTGGTGTCTGTGGCTCAAAGGAGTAGGGCGCTGGCTCCACATGCTGGAGGTGGCGGGTTCAAACCCAGCCCCGGCCAAAAAAAAAAGTCAAATCAGTCACAGTTTTGTAATAGAAAATGGTAGGGGTCTATAGGTGTCCACTCAGTAAGATGATCACAAAAGCCAAAGGAGATGTGTTTTAACTAAGAAATAAATGATGAGTAGGTAGACAAATGAAGATGAGAAGAACTGTCTTCCTGTCAGATAGGGACCCAAGCTCAGAGGCCCTAAGAGAGAACTAATCAGAAGCTGATTTGTGTTATCCGCTGTTGCATCCTCAGTAACTGGGAAGTACTGAGTGTGCATTAAGTACTTATTAAAAATGGTTAAATAAATTATGAAGTCCTTTTTATATTTGGAAAGATTAAACAAGAGAGAGATTTGTTATTTGCCTAGAGTCATGTCCACATTTGAGGAAGTTGAAAGTTATAGTTGATGGACCAAATGTTTGCTTGAATTTTTGCCATAGCTTTTATTCCATAATGTACTGTCAATTAATTTGATTTACCAATATGTTCACAAATGCACAAAACAGCTGTATTTTATTTATTTCTCTTAAATATGATGTTTATTTACATATTTCTAATAAGCAATATGGTACTTTTACTTAAACTCTAATTGGATGCCAAAGCACGGAATGCTTGGCATGAGAAGGTGGGCACGCAGAGAAATGAGCATTCATGGAGAGGACAAAACTGGACATGCGGAGAGTTCTGTTCAAATAACACTAGGAAAAATACTTAAGGCACAATGAATACTTCCATGACCTATATATTTTTTCAGACACATTTATAATTCCTAATGATGATGGAAAGTATTTAACTTGGAAAATAAGAGAGAACAAGTTGAAAATTCACTGTGCAAATATTGATGCTGACAATACTCAGATATATTAAAATGTTTTTAGTAATCGTAATTTTGGAAAGTCTGCACCTTCTTCTCTTGTCCCTAGCTCCCCTCCTGGTGAAGGAGAAATATTTAAAGTGGTTGGAGTTAGTCTCTATGTAGAACAATGTGAATAAAGAACTTACTGGCAAGTAAAGGGAATGTTTCTTATCAAAAGAATTGTACCAGTCATTACAGAATGTGGTAATTTCACATTTATTACTACAGAAAAATCTAAAATTAGTTATGTTCTACCTGCCGCTCAGTGCATAAATAAATACTAATACCATAGATTATTTTGTCCAAACTTGGAAGTGGTGACTTTCTATTTGAAAGAAAACATGCTATACTAGTACAGAAATTTTGCCTTCTTAAATCATGTCTCCCCAATGCATTATTGTTCTTTTTTTAAAATATTTTCTTTTTTTTTTTTTACTCTTTGGGATTCATTGAGGATACAAAGAATTAGGTTACACTGATTGCATTTGTTAGGTAAAGTCCCCCAGAAGTGTGCCATGCACTGTGACCCCCATTCTCTTCCTCCTCCCGTCCCCCTCCCTCATTCCCCTCCCTTCCCCCTTTTATTAGCTCATCTACTGCCTTCATATTAAAATTGAGTACATGGGATTCTGTATTGTTGTTCTTAAATAACTTAAGCACTTTCAACTTGTAACTACTGAAAAACTTGTTGAAATTCATGATGTAAATTACTGCCAAGACCACAACAGCTTAAGTATTTGTTTAATACATAGCTCTAAAAATAATGAAAACTTGAAATTTTCCTCACATAATACCATGTTTTATCTGGAAAAGATATAATCAAGGCTGAAGACCAAATAGTTCATTAACTGGATCTGACAGCCAGGTAAGAGAAATGGAAGAAATCGGTTGATGGTTTCTGCCACTGGGCTCTAAAATTACGAAAGCAGGCCCAAGGTCCATCTTTGTTACAAGTTCCTGTTTAATTCACTTCAACTTTCAGAAGCCTTTCCAGTTTAATAGACAGTTATTGATGTTTGTTGAATAGGTGATTTAATTAATCAGTGGTAATTGCAAAGGCATATTAGAAACAAAAGATAAAGATTTAAAAGATTTAAGGATCTCAATTAAAAAATACAGTTGAATGTTTGCCAGGAAGCCACTGGGAATCAGGGAATGGATAAAAACACTGGCTTTGGATTCAGGTCAACTTGGGTTTGAATCTTTCACTAGTAGTCTGACTTTGGGTTATTTAATGTTTCAAATCTCAATTTCCTTTTCAGTAAACTTGGGATAGTGATACCTAAATTACATGCCTGTTGTGAAGTTCGTACGAGGTAATATTTGTAAAGATATTGTTTCCCCCTTCGCCCCTGCCCTCTTCTTTCCCCTGTGTCTTCCGTCCCCCTTCCCACCACCACCGGCCACTACTCTTTACGTTGGGAATAGAGAACAGTGAAGTCATAAATAGATGGAAAAAGTGCCAGGAAAGGAAGAAATCCAAAATGACAGTGATGTGAAAGTATGGGTCTATTTGATGCCTGATTACCTCAGGTTCCCGAGATTCATTCTGCTCTGAGGCAGAGGGAGCTTGGGCTGTGTCAGGTACCACACAGCTCTTGTTATTAATCTGCCATAAGCAGGTGCCTGGCCTTGTTATCTGAGTTTCTGCTCTTTTAGAAGCCAGATGTTCCCTCAGTTCTTAGAAAGAAGTCATATTTGTGTGTTTCTACTGTAGTTCCCTGTAAGTCCCATAGTCCCTCCCCAGAATTAGCGTCTTAACGTTTTCCTCGCCAGCTCCTCTTTTTGGGTTTTGAGTTTAGCCCCTGAACTCTGACAGGAGACAGGAATAATTTTCTCTGATCATTAGCCTCCCTGCTGATGATTGTCAAGCCCCAAGAAATAACAATAACTACATGATGAATTGTTTTGCTCAGCTTACAGTTCTCTATAGATTTGTTTTACCTTTTAATTAGTTATTTTTTCTCCTATTCCTCACAAAGACTAACTCAAATCACTGCTGTAGAGTAAGAGGCCTCTAAAACTCAGGAAACATTTGGCTCTGATTTTAGCAGGAAAGCAAACCGTCTGATAAGGACATTCTCACTTCCTTCTTCTCTCTCTGATTCTATCCCCCCATAATCCATGTGTATTAGTTTCCTGAGGCTCTTATAAGAAATTATCACAAACTCAACAGCTTAAAACAGTAGGCATTTATTCTACTGTAGTTCTAGAATGCAGTAGTCTGAGATAAAGGTATGGGGAGGGTGATATTGCCTACAGGCCCCGTGGGAGTGATCCCTTCTTTGCCTCTTCTATCTCCCCGCGGTCTCTCGCTCCTTTGGACGACGGCCACCTCACTCCAACCTTTGCCCCATCTTCACACTCCTCCCTCCTCTGTGTGTCTGTGTGAAGTCTCCCTCTGTTTTTATGTCACAAAGATACTTAGGACGGCATTTAGGGTTTACCCGGCTAAGCCAGGCTTATCTCCCCATCTCAAGATCCTTAATCATGTCTGCAAAGACTTTTATGAATAAGGTAATATTACAGGTTCCTTTTAAGCATCGTGTTTTTCTTTCTTCTTCATCTCCCTCAGAGGAAAAGCCACCTTGCCCCCATTGGCCTTTACTCTTCAGCTCACTCTGCCTTAGTATGGTTCTCCTGAAAGGAGAGGCTGAGACAAGGACTTGATTATATGGGAGATGGTCTGAGAAGACAGGAGGGACAGATGGAAAGTGAAAGGCAAAAGGGGGGGAGGTCACTATGAGGTTGCTTTGTTACGGCATCTACACTGGCCGCTCAATTCTTGTGAAGTACCTATAACTGTCATTTACTCATTTTGATAATTGCCTGGTCTTCTATTATTAACTTGTGAGAATTCTTCATTTATTTTTGATACAAGTATTAAAGAAATCTTCTCCCACTTTTGGCCTTTTCACCAACTACCTATTAGTCGGGGCCAACAAATTCTCTTTCAATGACATTTCTTGTTCCTCCTATTTAGAATTTTCCTTAAGAAAGTTTTAATATTTGTCCTATCATATTTTCAGAATTTTCTATTTATTTATTTATTTAGACAGAGTCTCACTTTGTCACCCTCAGTAGAGTGCCATGATGTCACAGCTCACCGTAACCTCAAACTCTTGGGCTTCAGTGATTCTCTTGGCTCAGCCTCCCAAGTAGCTGGGAATATAGGTGCCTGCCTCAATGCCTGGCTACTATTTTATTTATTTATTTTTTTTAGAGATGAGATCTTGCTTTGGCTCAGGCTGATCTTAAACCCGTGAACTCAGGCAATCTACCTGCTTCACCAGAGTGCTGGGATTACACACGTGAGCCCCTGTACCCAGCCCTTATTTTTAATAAAGAAATTTTCATTTTCTATTTTCTAAAATATTTTCTGTTATGAAAACATTTGTTTTAAAGCAATTGACCCACCCATATTAATTACCTGCAGGGTTTCACTAGGACCCTCTGGTTTTTAGTCACATAAAAATAACACATGGGAATAGTCTCCACTATGGCTTCTTTGCTTGGTATTCTCATAAAAAAAGTTGTTGTTTTTTTTTCCCTTCTCCAGGATTTTGAATCATCTGTCTAGAAAAATGGCCTTACTGCATTAGGCCTGCATATATGCAAGTATTCAATTTCATTTAATTTGGTGCAACTATGAATAAGACAGATTTTGTACTGAAAGAAAACAGTATATATGGGATAAAATAAAACAAACAGGGTTGGGTGTGGTAGCTCAAACCTCTAATCCTAGTACTCTGGGAGGCCAATTCAAGTAGATTGCTTGAGCTCATGAGCAAGTGTGAGACTCCATCTCTAAAACTATCCATTTGGAAGGCTGGCGCCTGTACTTCCAGATACCTGGGAGGCTGAAGCAAGAGGATCACTGGAGCCCAAGAGTTTGAGGTTGCTTTGAGCTGTGATGCCATAGCACTCTATGGAGGGTGACAAAGTAAGACTTTTTCTCAAATAAAATAATAAATAAAATAGACAAATCACAATGAACCCAAGGTAGGGTAGATTCAAACAACAACAACAACAACAAAACAAAACAAAAAAAAGAATAGAAAAAGGAAATACAAATGAACTTCCCAGTACACAGTGTCTCATACAATGGTACTTGGGATGAACTGAAATTATAATTGAAAATATTTATTTTTTTTCTATCTTGGTAGGTTTTATAGCAGAGATATGGAGAAGGTGGCTGGCAAGAGAACTTAAAGGATAAATACTTTTTCTTGGCCAGGGTTTAGAGAGCAATATAGAAAACAAACAAACAAAACAATAAAGAATGGGGAAGATGGACAGTCGTAGAGTTGTTCTTAGGGTCTATGCTACCTATGGATATGCCTCTATCTTCACCAGAATTGGTTACAAATAAGGCCATCTGTGCATCCCCATGTCAAATCCCAACCGCTAAGGCTGTTTGTTAGCAAAAATCTAGTTTTTCTAGTGAGTCCTCTCTCTAAATATTTTTGAGGTTCTCTAGGAGATGTTTTTGCATTCTTCATTCAGGCCTCTTACAGAATAATTGCTGCAAAATGCTGGGAAGACAAAGCTATCAACACTGCAATTCCTAGCCCAAAAGTCTAACTTGCTATTCTTTTATCTCAAGTATTGCTACAGTTGGTGGGGAATGATAAGTGATTTAAAGCTCCAGAAGTTGTACAGAAATTTGAATCTTTCTATGCCATTTATTCAAGTGATTCCAACAAACTTGTTCTGTGATGTTGAGCTACATTTTCTTTAACGCTGAAGTTATCTTTATTAGATTTTCCCCATGCTGCCAGATGTATTTTACTGAAAATTAGAAGTTATGTATATACACATACATATGTTTATATTGACTGGTATAGGAGGGTTTACATTATCATTTGGACCCAATTCTCCTTTAGAAATCTATACTGAGGAGGCGGAGCAAGATGGCAGCCGAGTAACAGCTTCCTTGCATCTGGGCACCGTGAGTCTGGGGATATAGGACTCCAGGCATCTCTGGCTGGTGGGATATGCCTATCATCACCCCTGAGAGGATACAGGGAGTCAGCGAGAGACTTCTGGACCCCAAGAGGAGGGCTAAAACAGTGGAAAACCGGCAAGTGGTCATGTGTGTTCAATCCGTCTAAACCCGCCCGCAACTGTAAGTTCAGTAGCAGCGAGACTGCAAACCAGAAAGGCCTTACCTGTGAACTGTTTTGGTGTCTTTGGACTTGGCACTCAGCTGAACTGCCTTGGGGAGAGCCTGAGCGGGAGTGCGGAGAACTTTGGCCTTTGTCTAGGGCCCCAGTCTGAGCCGCTGAGCCAGACGGAGCTAATGGTGTTTGGCTCTGGGTCACAGGCAGCCATTGTGAGCGATCTGCCCCGGCAAGCTCCGCCCTCAGGGTAGCAGAGCTGGAATTGGGTGGGAGCTGGTAACCCAGCGACCAAGAAGCCTAAGGGCGGGGTCTGAGCCTCCTTGCAGCCCTAACCCTCCGGGGCTGAGGGAGACCAGTTTTGACACACAGGGTAACTGGATAGCCACTTCAGCAGTGATTCCAGTGACAAGCACTTCCCTGAGAAAGCTTCTGCTCAGTAAGTAAACAAGTTCAAAGTGCCTTTTAAGTGGGCTGAAGAGAGATATTAGGGTGTCTACCTGCTGGAGTTTGAGAAACTAGCAGCCTCCAGTTGTATCAGAACTGTGATTAACATCTCATACGCCAGAAGACCACGTGTTGCCCAGACAATATTCAATAACATATATATACTGCTTTGTTTTTGGTTGTGTTTTTTTTTGTTTGTTTGTTTGTTTGGTTTGGTTGGGTTTTTTTTGTTTATTTTGATGTTGTTGATTGTTGTTTTGTTTTTTAAGTTCAACCTTTTCCATACAGATCCTTTTTCTTTCTCAATTTTTCTAGTTTAAGTATAATTTCCCATTGCTGCCTATTTCAATAATTAGAACTTCATTTTTGTTAGTGTTTCTACTGCTATTATTTGTTTTTTCCAGCCAATATTATCCCGTAAAGTTTTCTGTTTGCTTGTTTTGGTTTGATTTATACAATTTTTGTCTTTCCTCTCTACTTGGTGGAGGTGGGGTACTGTGTCTGATCAGGTTAGCAAAGAGCTGCTGACCTCAAGGGAACCACCCAACTGGGCACCCACAGAAGGTGTTTTTTTTTTTTTAAGGTTGTATCAAAGTACTCTACTGTACACCTATATTGCTCTGTCTCCCTCTTTCTGTGCCTCTCTTCTTTTTGTCAATATTCCTATTACTCACCCCCTCTCCTTTCTCTATTTTTCTTTTTTTTTTTTCTTATCACTCGGTCCTCCTTTCTTTCATCCCTTTTTTGCTCTTAAACCTTCTCACACTTCTGGTCCTGTAACCCTTAGTCCACAGGCATGAGAACTTAAAGAGCAAGAGGAAGTGAAAGGAAAATTAGGGCAAAGAAACAGATAAAAGAAATCACCCATGAGGAAGAATCAGCAGAAAACTCCAGCCAACATGAAGAACCAGTCCAGAACAACCCTGCCAAGGAACCATGAGGTAGCTACTTCAGAGGATTCCACCTATACAGAAACGTTAGCAATGACAGAAAGGGAATTTAGAATACACACATTGAAAACAATGAAAGAAATGATGGAAACAATGAAGGAAACTGCTAATAAAGTGGAAAATAACCAAAAGGAAATCCAAAAACAGAATCAAATCAGAGATGAACGATATGAAGAATATAAAAAGGATATAGCAGAGCTGAAGAAAATGAAACAGTCAATCAGGGAACTTAAAGATGCAATGAAAAGTATCAGCAACAGGTTAGACCATGCAGAAGAAAGAATTTAAGAGGTAGAAGACAAAGTTTTTGAGATAACTCAGATAGTAAAAGAGGCAGAAAAGAAGAGAGAGAAAGCAGAATGTTCACTGTCAAAATTATGGGACTTTATGAAGCGTTCCAACATACGAGTTATAGGAATTCCAGAAGGGTAAGAAGAATGCCTCAGAGGAATGGAAGCCATACTAGAGAATATTATAAAAGAAAATTTCCCAAATATCAACAAAGATTCTGACATACTGCTTTCAGAGGGATATCGGACCCCAGGTCGCCTCAACTCCAACCGAGCTTCTCCAAGACACATTGTGATGAACCTGCCCAAAGTCAAGACAAAGAAAAGATTCTGCAAGCTGCCAGGAGTAAGCGCCAGTTGACCTACAGGGGAAAATCCATCAGAGTGACTACAGACTTTTCTTTCTTTTTTTTTTTTTTATTGTTGGGGATTCATTGAGGGTACAATAAGCCAGTTACACTGATTGCAATTGTTAGGTAAAGTCCCTCTTGCAATCATGTCTTGCCCCCATAAAGTGTGACACACACTAAGGCCCCCCCCCTCCCTCCATCCCTCTTTCTGCTTCCCCCCCCATAACCTTAATTGTCATTAATTGTTCTCATATCAAGATTGAGTACAAAGGATTCATGCTTCTCCATTCTTGCGATGCTTTACTAAGAATAATGTCTTCCACTTCCATCCAGGTTAATACGAAGGATGTAAAGTCTCCATTTTTTTTAATGGCTGAATAGTATTCCATGGTATACATATACCACAGCTTGTTAATCCATTCCTAGGTTGGTGGGCATTTAGGCTGTTTCCACATTTTGGCGATTGTAAATTGAGCTGCAATAAACAGTCTAGTACAAGTGTCCTTATGATAAAAGGATTTCTTTCCTTCTGGGTAGATGCCCAGTAATGGGATTGCAGGATCGAATGGGAGGTCTACCTTGAGTGCTTTGAGGTTTCTCCATACTTCCTTCCAGAAAGGTTGTACTAGTTTGCAGTCCCACCAGCAGTGTAAAAGTGTTCCCTTCTCTCCACATCCACGCCAGCATCTGCAGTTTTGAGATTTTGTGATGTGGGCCATTCTCACTGGGGTTAGATGATATCTCAGGGATGTTTTGATTTGCATTTCTCTAATATATAGAGATGATGAACATTTTTTCATGTGTTTGTTAGCCATTCGTCTGTCGTCTTTAGAGAAAGTTCTATTCATGTCTCTTGCCCATTGATACAAGGGATTGTTGGCTTATTTCATGTGGATTAATTTGAGTTCCCTATAGATCCTGGTTATCAAGCTTTTGTCTGATTGAAAATATGCAAATATCCTTTCCCATTGTGTGGGTTGTCTCTTTGCTTTGGTTATTGTCTCCTTACCTGTACAGAAGCTTTTCAGTTTAATGAAGTCCCATTTGTTTACTTTTGTTGTTGTTGCAATTGCTATGGCAGTCTTCTTCATGAAGTCTTCCCCCAGGCCAATATCTTCCACTGTTTTCCTATGCTTTCTTGGAGGATTTTTATTGTTTCATGCCTTAAATTTAAGTCCTTTATCCATCTTGAGTCAATTTTTGTGAGTGGGGAAAGGTGTGGGTCCAGTTTCAGTCTTTTACATGTAGACATCAAGTTCTCCCAACACCATTTATTGAATAGGGAGTCTTTCCCCCAAGGTAAGTTCTTGTTTGGTTTATCAAAGATTAGGTGGTTGTAAGATGTTAGTTTCATTTCTTGGTGTTCAATTTGATTCCAAGTGTCTATGTCTCTGTTTTTGTGCCAGTACCATGCTGTCTTGAGCACTATGGCTTTGTAGGACAGACTAAAATCTGGTATGCTGATGCCCCCAGCTTTATTTTTGTTACTAAGAAATGCCTTAGCTATGCAGGGTTTTTTCCAGTTCCATACAAAACGCAGAATCATTTTTTCCAAATCTTGAAAGTACGATGTAGCTACTTTGATAGGAATGGCGTTGAATAGGTAGATTGCTTTGGGAAGTATAGACATTTTAACAATGTTGATTCTTCCCATCCATGAGCATGGTATGTTCTTCCATTTGTTAATATCCTCTGCTATTTCCTTTCTGACGATTTCATAGTTTTCTTTATAGAGGTCCTTCACCTCCTTCGTTAGGTATATTCCTAGGTATTTCATTTTCTTTGAAACTATGGTGAAGGGAGTTGTGTCCTTAATTAGCTTCTCCTCTTGACTGTTATTGGTGTATACAAAGGCTACTGACTTGTGGACATTGATTTTATATCCTGAAACATTACTGTATTTTTTGATGACTTCTAGGAGTCTTGTGGTTGAGTCTTCGGGGTTCTCTAAGTATAAGATCATGTCATCAGCAAAGAGGGAGAGTTTGACCTCCTCTGCTCCCATTTGGATTCCCTTGATTTCCTTGTCTTGCCTAATTGTATTGGCTAGAACTTCCAGCACTATGTTGAATAGTAAAGGTGACAGAGGACAACCTTGTCTGGTTCCAGTTCTAAGAGGAAAAGCTTTGAGTTTTACTCCATTCAGTAAAATATTGGCTGTGGGTTTGTCATAGATAGCTTCAATCAGTTTTAGAAATGTGCCACCTATGCCTATACTCTTCAGTATTCTAATTAGAAAAGGATGCTGGATTTTATCAAATGCTTTTTCTGCATCTATTGAGAGGATCGTGTGATCTTTATTTTTGCCTCTGTTAATATGGTGGATAACGTTTATGGACTTGCGTATGTTAAACCAGCCTTGCATCCCTGGGATGAAGCCTACTTGATCATGATGAATGAGTTTTTTGATGATAAGCTGTAATCTATTGGCTAGGATTTTGTTGAGAATTTTTCTGTCTATATTCATGAGTGAGATTGGTCTGAAATTCTCCTTTTTGTTTGGGTCTTTTCCTGGTTTTGGTATCAGGGTGATGTTTGCTTCATAGAATGTGTTGGGGAAGATTCCTTCTTCCTCAATTTTTTGGAGTAATTTCTGCAGTACAGGAATAAGCTCTTCCTTGAAGGTTTGATAGAATTCTGGAGTGAAGCCATCTGGACCAGGGAATTTTTTAGTTGGAAGCTTTTTTATTGTTTCTTTGATCTCAGTGCTTGAAATTGGTCTGTTCAGGAGCTCTATTTCTTCCTGGCTGAGTCTAGGGAGAGGGTGTGATTCCAAATATCGATCCATTTCCTTCACATTGTCAAATTTCTGGGCATAGATTTTCTGGTAGTATTCAGAGATGATCTCTTGTATCTCTGTGGGATCAGTAGTTATTTCCCCTTTATCATTTCTGATTGAGGTTACTAGAGATTTTACTTTTCTGTTTCTAGTTAGTCTGGACAATGGTTTATCTATTTTATTTATTTTTTCAAAAAACCAACCCCTTGTTTCATTAATTTTCTGAATGATTCTTTTGTTTTCAATTTCATTGATCTCTGATTTGATTTTGGATATTTCTTTTCTTCTACTGAGTTTAGGCTTAGATTGTTCTTCTTTTTCCAATTCTATAAGATCTCTTGTGAGATTGTTGATGTGCTCTCTTTCTGTTTTTCGAATGTAGGCATCTAAAGCGATGAATTTTCCTCTCAAAACTGCTTTTGCAGTGTCCCAGAGGTTTTGGTAGCTTGTGTCTTCGTTGTTGTTATGCTCAAGGAAGTTAATGATTTCCTGTTTTATTTCTTCCTTCACCCATCTGTTATTCAACAGAAGATTGTTTAGTTTACATGCCTTTGGGTGGGGTCGAGCATTTTTGTTAGAGTTGAGTTCCACCTTTAGTGCCTTATGGTCTGAGAAGATAGAAGGTAAAATTTCAATTCTTTTGATTCTGTTGATATTTGTTTTGTGTCCCAAGATATGATCAATTTTGGAGAATGTTCCATGGGGTGATGAGAAGAATGTATATTCTTTATCTTTGGGATGGAGTGTTCTATATGCGTCTATCAAGCATAGTTGGTCTAAGGTCTCATTTAAATCTCTTATATCTTTGTTTAATTTCTGTTTAGAGGATCTGTCCAGCTCTGTAAGAGGTGTGTTAAAGTCCCCTGTTATGATGGCATTATCAGATATCATATTGCTCAGACTGAATAATGTCTGCTTCAAGAATCTGGGAGCATTTAAATTGGGTGCATAAATATTTAGAATTGAAAAGTCTTCTTGTTGTAGTTTTCCCTTGACCAATATAAAGTGACCATCTTTGTCTTTTTTGACTTTAGTTGCTTTAAATCCACATGTATCTGAAAATAAGATTGCAACTCCTCTTTTCTTCTGAATTCCATTTGCCTGAAAAATTGTCTTCCAACCCTTGACTTGGAGCTTTAATTTGTCTTTTGAAGTCAGATGTGTTTCTTGCAGACAGCAAATGGATGGCTTGTGTTTTTTAATCCAGTCAGCCAATCTATGTCTCTCCAGTGGGGAATTCAAGCCATTAACATTTATGGAGATAATTGATAAGTGTGGTAGTATTCCATTCGTCTTATTTGGTGAGAGTCCATTGCTTAGTTTTATCTTTTGCATCAGTGTGGAGGTTAAGTTCTGTCCTTTGATTTCTGAGTTCTTACTTGCTGCTGATCCATTGTGGTGGTCAGTGTGCAGAACAGGTTGAAGTATTTCCTGTAGAGCTGGTCTTGTTGTGGCGAATTTCCTCAATGTTTGTATATCTGTAAATGATTTGATTTCTCCGTCAATTTTGAAGGTTAGCTTAGCAGGGTACAGAATTCTGGGCTGGAAATTGTTCTGTTTAAGTAGATTAAAGGTAGATGACCATTGTCTTCTTGCTTGGAAAGTTTCATTAGAGAAGTCTGCGGTCACTCTGATGGATTTGCCCCTGTAGGTCAACTGGCGCTTACTCCTGGCAGCTTGCAGAATCTTTTCTTTGTCTTGACTTTGGACAGGTTCATCACAATGTGTCTTGGAGAAGCTCGGTTAGAGTTGAGGCGACCTGAGGTCCGATATCCCTCTGAAAGCAGTGTGTCAGAATCTTTGGTGATGTTTGGGAAATTTTCTTTTATAATATTCTCTAGTATGGCTTCCATTCCTCTGAGGCATTCTTCTTCCCCTTCTGGAATTCCTATAACTCGTATGTTGGAACGCTTCATAAAGTACCATAATTCTGACAGTGAACGTTCTGCTTTCTCTCTCTTCTTTTCTGCCTCTTTTACTATCTGAGTTATCTCAAAAACTTTGTCTTCTACCTCTGAAATTCTTTCTTCTGCCTGATCTAACCTGTTGCTGATACTTTCCATTGCATCTTTAAGTTCCCTGATTGACTGTTTCATTTCCTTCAGCTCTGCTATATCCTTTTTATATTCTTCATATCATTCATCTCTGATTTGATTCTGTTTTTGGATTTCCTTTTGGTTATTTTCCACTTTATTAGCAGTTTCCTTCATCGTTTCCATCATTTCTTTCATTGTTTTCAACATGTGTATTCTAAATTCCCTTTCTGTCATTCCTAACATTTCTGTATAGGTGGAATCCTCTGCAGTAGCTACCTAATGGTTCCTTGGCGGAGTTGTTCTGGACTGGTTCTTCATGTTGCCTGGAGTTTTCTGCTGATTCTTCCTCATGAGTGATTTCTTTTATCTGTTTCCTTGCCCTAATTTTCCTTTCACTTCCTCTTGCTCTTTAAGTTCTTGTTCCTGTGGACTAAGGGTTACAGGACCAGAAGTGTGAGAAGGTTGAGGAGCAAAAAAGGGATGAAAGAAAGGAGGACCGAGTGATAAGAAAAAAAACAAAGATAGAGAAAGGAGAGGGGGTGGGGATAAGGAATATTGACAAAAAGAAGAGAGGTACAGAAAGAGGGAGACAGGGCAATATAGGTGCACAGTAGGGTACTTTGACACAACCTTAAAAAACCCCACCTTCTAGGAGTGCCCACTTGGGTGGTTCCCTTGAGGTCAGCAGCTCTTTGCTAACCTGATCAGACACAGTACCCCACCTCCACCAAGTAGAGAGGAAAGACAAAAATGCTATAAATCAAACCAAAACAAGCAAACAGAAAACTTTACGGGGATACAATTGGGTGAAAAACCAAATGATAGCGGTAGAAACACTAGCAAAAATGAAGTTGTACTTATTAAAAAAGGCAGCAATGGGAAATTATAATTAAACTAGAAAAGTTGAGAAAGAAAAAGGGATCTGTATGGAAAAGATTGAAATTAAAAAACAAAAGAACATCAGCAACGTCAAAATAAACAAACAAAAAAAACAACCAAACCAAAAAAAAAAAAAGAAGAAAAAAATACACAACCAAAAACAAAGCAGTTTGTATATGTTATTGAATATTGTCTGGGCAACACGTGGTCTTCTGGGGTATGAGATGTTAGTCACAGTTCTGATACGACTGGAGGCTGCTGATTTCTCAAACCCCAGCAGGTAGACACCCTAAATCTCTCTTCAGCCCACTTAAAAGGCACTTTGAAATTTTAAACTTGCTGAGCAGAAGCTTTCCCAGCTTTCTCGCTGGAATCACTGCTGAAGTGGCTATCCACTTACCCAGTGTGCCAAAACCGGTCTTACTCTGCCCCTGAGGGTTAGGGCTGCAAGGCGGCTCAGACCTCACCCTTAGGCTACTTGGTTGCTGGGTTACAAGCTCCCACCCGTTTCTAGCTCTGCGACCCTGAGGGCGGAGCTTGCCGGGGCAGGTCACTGACAATGGTTCCGTTGACCCACCGCCAAACACTATTAGCTTTGTCTGGCTCAGCGGCTCAGACTGGGGCCCTAGACAACGGCCAAAGTTCTCCGCACTCCCGCTCAGGCCTTCCCCAGGGCAGTTCAACTCAGTGCCAAGCCCAAGGACATCAAAACAGTTCACAGGTAAGGCCTTTCTGGTTTGCAGTCTCGCTGCTACTGAACTTACAGTTGTAGGTGGGTTTAGACGGATTGAACACACGTGACCACTTGCCGGTTTTCCACTGTTTTAGTCCTCCTCTTGGGGTCCAGAAGTCTCTCGCTGACTCCCTGTATCCTCATAGGAGTGATGATAGGCAGTTCCCACCAGCCAGAGATGCCTGGAATCCTATCTCCCCAGACTCACGGTGCCCAGATGCAAGGAAGCTGTTACTTGGCTGCCATCTTGACTACAGACTTTTCTAATGAAACTTTCCAAGCAAGAAGACAATGGTCATCTACCTTTAATCTACTTAAACAGAACAATTTCCAGCCCAGAATTCTGTACCCTGCTAAGCTAAGCTTCAAAATTGACGGAGAAATCAAATCATTCACGGATATACAAACACTGAGGAAATTCGCCACAACAAGACCAGCTCTACAGGAAATACTTCAACCTGTTCTGCACACTGACAACCACAATGGATCAGCAGCAAAGTAAGAACTCAGAAATTAAAGGACAGAACCTAACCTCCACACTGATGCAAAAGATAAAACTAAGCAATGGACTCTCACAAAATAAGACAAATAGAATACTACCACACTTATCAATTATCTCCATAAATGTTAATGGCTTGAATTCCTCACTGAAGAGACATAGATTGGTTGACTGGAGTAAAAAACACAAGCCATCCATTTGCTGTCTGCAAGAAACACACCTGGCTTCAAAAGACAAATTAAAACTCCGAGTCAAGGGTTGGAAGACAATTTTTCAGGCAAATGGCATTCAGAAGAAAAGAGGAGTTGCAATCTCATTTTCAGATACATGTGGATTTAAAGCAACTAAAGTCAAAAAAGACAAAGATGGTCACTTTATATTGGTCAAGGGAAAACTACAACAAGAAGACATTTCAATTCTAAATATCTATGCACCCAATTTAAATGCTCCCAGATTCTTGAAACAGACCTTACTCAGTCTGAGCAATATGATATCTGATAATACCATAATAACAGGGGACCTTAACACTCTTCTTACAGAGCTGGACAGATCTTCTAAATAGAAATTAAACAAGGATATAAGAGATTTAAATGAGACCCTAGAACAACTGTGCTTGATAGATGCATATAGAACACTCCATCCCAAAGATAAAGAATATACATTCTTCTCATCACCCCATGGAACATTCTCCAAAATTGATCATATCCTAGGACACAAAACAAATATCAACAGAATCAAAAGAATTGAAATTTTACCTTGTATCGTCTCAGACCATAAGGCACTAAAGGTGGAACTCAACTCTAACAAAAATGCTCGACCCCACCCAAAGGCATGTAAACTAAACAATCTTCTGTTGAATAACAGATGGGTGAAGGAAGAAATAAAACAGGAAATCATTAACTTCCTTGAGCATAACAACAATGAAGACACAAGCTACCAAATCCTGTGGGATACTGCAAAAGCAGTTTTGAGAGGAAAATTCATCGCTTTAGATGCCTACATTCGAAAAACAGAAAGAGAGCACATCAACAATCTCACAAGCCATCTTATGGAATTGGAAAAAGAAGAAGAATCTAAGCCTAAACTCAGTAGAAGAAAAGAAATATCCAAAATCAAATCAGAGATCAATGAAATTGAAAACAAAGAATCATTCAGAAAATTAATGAAACGGAGTTGGTTTTTTGAAAAAATAAATAAAATAAATAAACCATTGGCCAGACTAACAAGGAATAGAAAAGTAAAATCTCTAGTAACCTCAATCAGAAATGATAAAGGGGAAATAACAACTGATCCCACAGAGATACAAGAGATCGTCTCTGAATACTACCAGAAACTCTATGCCCAGAAATTTGACAATGTGAAAGAAACAGATCAATATTTGGAATCACACCCTCTCCCTAGACTCAGCCAGGAAGAAATAGAGCTCCTGAACAGACCAATTTCAAGCACTGAGATCAAAGAAACAATAAAAAACTTCCAACCAAAAAATGCCCTGGTCCAGATGGCTTCACTCCAGAATTCTATCAAACCTTCAAGGAAGAGCTTATTCCTGTACTGCAGAAATTATTCCAAAAAATTGAGGAAGAAGGAATCTTCCCCAACACATTCTATGAAGCAAACATCACCCTGATACCAAAACCAGGAAAAGACCCAAACAAAGAGGAGAATTTCAGACCAATCTCACTCATGAACATAGACGCAAAAATTCTCAACAAAATCCTAGCCAATAGATTACAGCTTATCATCAAAAAAGTCATTCATCATGATCAAGTAGGATTCATCCCAGGGATGCAAGGCTGGTTTAACATACGCAAGTCCATAAACGTTATCCACCATATTAACAAAGGCAAAAATAAAGATCACATGATCCTCTCAATAGATGCAAAAAGCATTTGATAAAATCCAGCATCCTTTTCTAATTAGAACACTGAAGAGTATAGGCATAGGTGGCACATTTCTAAAACTGATTGAAGCTATCTATGACAAACCCACAGCCAATATTTTACTGAATGGAGTAAAACTCAAAGCTTTTCCTCTTAGAACTGGAACCAGACAAGGTTGTCCTCTGTCACTTTGCTATTCAACGTAGTGCTGGAAGTTCTAGCCAATACATTTAGGCAAGACAAGGAAATCAAGGGAATCCAAATGGGAGCAGAAGAGGTCAAACTCTCCCTCTTTGCTGACGACATGATCTTATACTTAGAGAACCCCAAAGACTCAACCACAAGACTCCTAGAAGTCATCAAAAAATACAGTAATGTTTCTGGATATAAAATCAATGTCCACAAGTCAGTATCCTTTGTGTACACCAATAACAGTCAAGATGAGAAGCTAATTAAGGACACAACTCCCTTCACCAGTCTCAAAAAAAATGAAATACCTAGGAATATACCTAACGAAGGAGGTGAAGGACCTCTATAAAGAAAACTATGAACTCCTCAGAAAGGAAATAGCAGAGGATATTAACAAATGGAAGAACATACCATGCTCATGGATGGGAAGAATCAACATTGTTAAAATGTCTGTATTTCCCAAAGCAATCTACCAATTCAATGCCATTCCTATCAAAATACCAACATCGTACTTGCAAGATTTGGAAAAAATGATTCTGTGTTTTGTATGGAACCGGAAAAAACCCCGTATAGCTAAGGCAGTTCTCTGTAACAAAAATAAAGCTGGGGGCATCAGCATACCAGATTTTAGTCTGTACTACAAAGCCATAGTGCTCAAGACAGCATGGTACTGGCACAAAAACAGAGACATAGACACTTGGAATCAAATTGAAAACCAAGACATGAAACTAACATTTTACAACCACCTAATCTTTGATAAACCAAACAAGAACGTACCTTGGGGGAAAGACTCCCTATTCAATAAATGGTGTTGGGAGAACTGGATGTCTACATGTAAAAGACTGAAACTGGACCCACACCTTTCCCTACTCACAAAAATCTATTCAAGATGGATAAAGGACTTAAATTTAAGGCATGAAACAATAAAAATCCTCAAAGAAAGCATAGGAAAAACACTGGAAGATATTGGCCTGGGGAAAGACTTCATGAAGAAGACTGCCATGGCAATTGCAACAACAACAAAAGTAAACAAATGGGACTTCATTAAACTGAAAAGCTTCTGTACAGCTAAGGAGACAATAACCAAAGCAAAGAGACAACCTACACAATGGGAAAGGATATTTTCATATTTTCAATCAGACAAAAGCTTGATAACTAGGATCTTTAGAGAACTCAAATTAATCCACATGAAAAAAGCCAACAATCCCTTATATCAATGGGCAAGAGACATGAATAGAACTTTCTCTAAAGACGACAGACAAATGGCTAACAAACACATGAAAAAATGTTCATCATCTCTGTATATTAGAGAAATGCAAATCAAAACAACCCTGAGATATTATCTAACCCCAGTGAGAATGGCCCACATCACAAAATCTCAAAACTGCAGATGCTGGCATGGATGTGGAGAGAAGGGAACACTTTTACACTGCTGGTGGGACTGCAAACTAGTACAACCTTTCTGGAAGGTAGTATGGAGAAACCTCAAAGCACTCAAGGTAGACCTCCCATTGGATCCTTCAATCCCATTACTGGGCATCTACCCAGAAGGAAAGAAATCCTTTTATCATAAGGACACTTGTACTAGACTATTTCTTGCAGCTCAATTTACAATCGCCAAAATGTGGAAACTGCCTAAATGCCCACCAACCCAGGAATGGATTAACAAGCTATGGTATATATATACCATGGAATACTATTCAGCCATTAAAAAAAAATGGAGACTTTACATCCTTCGTATTAACCTGGATGGAAGTGGAAGACATTATTCTTAGTAAAGCATCACAAGAATGGAGAAGCATGAATCCTATGTACTCAATTTTGATATGAGGACAATTAATGACAATTATGGTTATGGGGGAAAACAGAAAGAGGGAAGGAGTGAGGTGGGGGTGGCCTCGGTGTGTGTCACACTTTATGGGGGCAAGACATGATTGCAAGAGGGACTTTACCTAACAATTGCAATCAGTGTAACCTGGCTTATTGTACCCTCAATGAATCCCCAACCATAAAAAAAAAAAAACAGAGAATACCATCTAGAACCCCTGGAATAAGGCAAATAAATGCTAATGTTTCCAAAAAAAAAAAAAAGATATCTATACTGATACTAAGTCTGGATTGGTCATTCATAGTTCCCAATTTTATGAAGAAAGTACTGACTCCTTTTAGACAGACATCAGTTTATCTTTGGGTTCTCAATACATTTTTTTAATACATGAATTAGTGAGTTAGAATTTTTTCAGCAACTTCAATTTCACGGAATAAACTGTGGGTTCTCAATACATTTTTTTAATGCATGAATTAATGAGTTAGAACTTTTTCAGTGACTTCAATTTCATTTCTTTTTATTTGATCTATGTAGGGATAAACCTAGTCTTTAAAATATTTGTATATTCAGAGTGAGATGCTGTAAGATTTTCCTTCACACCTATCCTCCCACTGTTTACAATTAGTAGACATAAACAGATAAGTGGGGTTGAATGTGTTGCCTCTTTCATGGCCAACATCTGTATGAGACACAAATGTGGGTGACTCTCTCAAAAAAGGCCATATTTGTGTGAAACCCCAATTCTCTGGAGGCTAAGGCAGACAAGGTTCATTGAAATGACCCAAACTACAACAATCTGAGTTTACCTTTCAGATTTTTGAAAACCCTTTGGAGATACACAAAGACGGAAGGTGGTAGAAACTCAGTCACCAGACGGCAGAAGTTGCTTCTAAGGTCCCTCAAGCTGCTTGGGTTTTGTCATTCTGATGGTTTGAGACTGTGTTTGCGCTAATTTTAAGAGTGACTCAATATCACTTATGTTATCCAGCACAGTAACTGTTATTTGTAATCAAAAATATCTTGAAGAACAAATCAGATAGCCCTACATATAAGCGACAGTGTAGGGAAGAGGACACCTCATCCCCCAGCCAATAAAATTGGAATCAGTGACTTAGAATCCAGTTCAGATGTCAGGGAGTCATGGCGTGATAGAGTTTCGTACTTGGCGAGGCTTTTGGAAATCCCAAGGATTTTATTGTTAGAAGAACTAAACCTGAGTCATAGTGATTTTTTATATGAAATTTGGTCAAGTCAATATTAATTATAAAATATAAAACTATACAAAAGACATATATACAGAAGTATAAAAATATAACGTTAACATATTATAATAAAAGTGCCATTATTAATTTACACTTCTGTAAGTTGGAAATGCTAACCTAAGAGTAGAACTACTGTGCGAATTTAATAAGACTGTAGGGTGAAAGTCCTTGTGTAGAGCCCCCATGTAGTGTAGTACAGCATACAATAATGTTTGTGCAGGAATTACGTAAGATGAGGCTAGAAGACAAACTGGAGCTATACCTTGTAGAGCCTTAAATTCCACAGTGAAAAATTAGAACTAGATTTATTTGGAAGCTAGAAGGCATCGAAGGTCTTTGAGCAAGGAAATGATATGATTGTTACCGTGCTGTCTGAAGATTAATGGGACCCGATGATGAAAGTTGCACCATTGAGATATGGTAAATAGCAAACTCACAGGAGCTGTATTATGATGGTAAATAGCAAACTCTCAAGAGCTATGCTTAGCTCTCTTGGTGATCCCAGGGATCACCACCATGAGAGCCAAAGATGTCCGGAAGCAGAGAGATGAGAGCAGCCTACAAGACAGTGCAATGGTTGTGGGGAGAAACATCTGTTCCAATAAATTGGAAATTATTGAGGTTCCAAACTTCATGGCTTGTGACAAAAACAATATAATTCAGGATATAATTAAGAAAAATGTAAAAGAGCTCAGCGCTTGTAGCATAGTGGTTATGGTGCCAGGCACATACCCTGAAGGTGGCGGTTCAAACCTGGCCCAGGCCAGCTAACCAGCAATGACAACTGCAACAACAACAAAAAAATAGCAGGATGTTGTGGCAGGCGCCTGTAGTCCCAGCTACTTGGGAGACTGAGGCAGGAGAATTGCTTAAGTCCAAGAGTTTGAGGTTGCTGTGAGCTGTGACGCTACAGCACCCTACTGAGGGCAACAAAGTGAGACACTGTCTCCAAAAAAAAAAGTAAAAGTATCTAGAGAATAAACAATTATATTTCAAATATTAACTATAACATTTTACATCTTATAAATCTTAACTTTCCAAGCCATTGTTATTTTGTGAGGTTCTTAATCAGTACTGAGTTACGACTAATTCCCCATCTATACTCGTATAAAGCTAATTGAATTCCTTTAGAACTGCCTTGAAAGAAAGTCTGGCTTTTCTCAGACTTACCTTTGTAGAACACAACCTTAAATTGTATCAAACCTCTGCTTCAACCCCACTTATGAGCAATTCCTTTATACCTGAACTATCCCTCGTTGTTTCACACTATCTAATTTAATTTGTTGAATATTTAGAAGCCCACTGTTTGCAGTAGACATTATTGTTTTTGTTTTAAGGCTGAGGAGGCAGAAGTTCCACGAGGTAGTCATTACCCGACGCCTGGAAAGACTGGCTCCTTGGTATTGCCTTCTGTTCATTCTACAGCCTCAGTAACAAACGCACATCGTGGGCACGCCTCTTGAGACATATGAAAAATGGTTCTAAATGGTTATTCTTTTTGAAATTTAGTTTTGCTTTGGAAGGTTTACAATCATTGAAGATATCTGACCAAATATGTGGCAAGCTGTTAAAGGTGATTACTTTGAAATAAACAAAATTCAACTGACTGTAGACATTCTAAAATGTGTTTTTATGGTCCAAACGTGGTGTCTATAACACTTGGAACCCTAGCACTCTGGGAGACTGAGGCAGGAGGATTCCTTAGCTCAGGAATTTGAGATCAGCCTGAGCAAGAGCAAGACCCTGTCTCCACTAAAAATAGAAAATTTATCCTGGCTTTGTGGTGAACACCTGTATTCTCAGCTAATTGGGAGTCTGAGGGAGGAGGTTGCCTTCAACCCAGGAGTTTGAGGTGGGTGTGAGCTAGGTTGACACCACAGTATTCTAGGCTGGGACTACAGAGTGAGATTCTATTTCAAAAAATAACAATATAAAATAAAATGTATTTTTATTGTGGTGGTTATCAAACTTATTTTTGCCACAAAACAATGAGTCTCGTTTAGAAAGCTACAAGTAATAATGTTTCTTGAAGCAATGGTTCTTTATTGGGCTACGGTATGGGTTATAGTAAATATGACCAACACAAAATATCTGGGAGGATATAAGATTGCAAAAAGTGATGTTTTTTTTCCCTGAATATTTCCTGTAATGTGCAGCCTTCTTATCCCCACTGATCGCTGTAAATAATAAACATATTTTCTATGTGCCAAGTCTATTCCCAGATTCATCCTGAATTTGTAGCTAATAACATGTGTTAAGGCACTTTTGGAAAAAAAATAAATTATTTAAATAAGTCTTACTTATGTATTTTAAATGTATGTGTTCTAGCTGTAAATGTTTTTGATTCTATATATCATTTCTAACAAAGTGAATCAAACATGAAGAAAAATTGATAAATTTGGAGGTACCTGTCAATATCTAAATGAACTCAGTAGATTTCTGACCTTTGTAGAGTCTGTTTTACCATCTGTGAGATAGAGGTTTATGAAGACGTATCGCGGGTATATAGCAGGTTCTCAATCAACTTTGTTTCCTTTCTATCTCCCTGCCTAAATGACTTGCTTGCCTCAAAAATCCCTTTCTAAGGGACTTTCTCAAAGTTTTTCCCCTCCACTGCAGTAGCTGCATTCACTCTGGTCCTTCCTTTTTTTCTCATATTTTCTTTGTGCACACTCATTCTTACGAAAGAGGTTGAGATAATTCAAATTTGATTCTAAAGGTATGTATGTGAATTATTTTAGCAATGAAAAACACCAGCCCAGAAGCAATCCTCATGTTCCTTACCAGTCATTAACTTCCACAAAGGTAATCACTAGTGAATTATTAAGAGAGACGTCTATGACTGTGGATTAATTTGAGAAAGGGGGTGATATGATTGTTGTACTGTTTGAAGATTTATGTGGCACCATGATAAAAGTTGGACAACTGGACTACCGATGATTCAGTTGAATGAATGTTCTCCCATGAATATGCGCTTTCTACTGATATTGATGGATATCTTTCCCATTCTTGATGTTTATAGACATTGTAGAATTATTTAATGGTTTGGAGACTTAGTGCTCAATTTCAAAACCAATTCTATATATAATCTATGTGATTTTAGACAAGTTATTTAGCTATAGTTGCCTCAGTTTTTTTCATCTTTAAAATGAATATCACTTTGATTAATCTGAGCATTTTTTATATTAAGCAGTACAAAGTCTCTGAAAGGGTGTCTAGTAGATGGTTTTTCAATATCTATGTTTTTAATTTATTTTTATCTTGGAATATGCCTCCTTGCTGAATATCACAACCGTCACCTTCAAAGTACTCCCCTTGGCCATCGGGTGACTGTAGTGATATTCAGCAATGGTGTAAGTATCACTGTCTCTACAATGAGTTCATGAACTTAATTGCCAGACTTCCATATGATGACAGCTCTGATAGTCATTCCAGGAAGAGTTTCAAAACTGCTCTGAAGGGTGGACTAGATGCTAATTCTAGCATCATCCCACAGCTCCCCATAGGGCGTACCTCGAAAGTGACTTGAGTAACATTCAGCAGTGAGGTCTGGGGCACTTTTTCTAGGACTAATTGGAGAACTTAAGTCTCCAACCTTGTGTTATTAATGTTGCCGTTCCTACTTAGGTAATTTTTATTGCTGTGGTACATTTTTGTCTACACCTTTCCTTCAATTATTTTGCAATTTTGCTAGAATAGGTATATGTAAAAGTTTTCCTAAATAAATTTGTGGATAGTGAACTTTTTAAATTCCTGACTATCTGATATTATTTCAATACTCAGTAGCATCAAATCTGAAAGTAGTTTGACTGGATGTACATTTCTGAGATCTCATGGGCATTTTTCTCCAAAACTTTGTTATCCTTCTGTTAATCCGAGATTCTTTCCCAAGCTTGCTACTTCCCCCAGAACTCACCAGCCATCGTCTTAGAACTCCTCCAGGGTTCCTCCAAGCTCACAGCTCTGGAGCTTCTCTCCGAGATGTGGGGCTACAGATGTCTCAGGCTCGTCCAGCAAATCCTCACCGAGTAGTAACAACCCTTTATGCTTCCAATGCCAGGGATTAAATTCTATGTTTTCCTTATTTCAGCGGGGTTGAAATAAGTCCTGAGAGTAAAGCAGGATAATATTTTGAGCACAAAATAGGTTGTTTTTAAACATAGTTCTTAACATTTTCTTTATTTTGCCCCTTATAATTTAATACTAAGAACAATGAAACAGGCCTCTGTTTCATTCAGAGACCTATGTCACACTCTAGCTTTGCCTCCATAATACCCGTGTGCCTCCCCTCTTTTAGTCCATCCTCATCTCTAATATGACACTAATTATCACAGAAGGTAATGAATGCAGCATGCAAAGCAGTCAGTTAATTCACCGCCTGCCACACGTTCCTCTGTAAGCTTTGTGAGAAATGGGAGTGGGTTGTGGTAAGCAGATGCGCAGAGGAGCTTGGAAGCCTGGGATCCCACTGCCACGTGACACACTCCTTGTTATGACCTTAAATGTGGGGTTTCAAGTTTTGAAGCCCAAATTTTTCCTTATTTTTAAAGTAAGCAGGGAGTATGTGTGTTTATAAAACTAGTAAAATCACTAAAAATTTTTGCAATCCTTTGTATTTCCACGTTTCCAAGCTTAAACTGAGCTGGCACTGTTTAGCTATTACTAAAAATAATTAAAATATATTAAAATATATTTGTGTGTATGTTGTGTGTGGGTATGTGAGTGCGTGTGTGTTGTGCTGTATATACATGTGGGGACTCCTGAATGAAAGTTTGTCTTCAGTGGAGATGCTATTTTGGGTGTTGAAATTAAACGATTCCTTTGGAATGAATTTAGCTTTGATCTATTTATTTATGTTGGCAGAGCTATCGGAAAGCGAACTAAGAGAAAGGAGCTGATGAACTGTTTGAAAAGACGCTTTTCTGCATATTTATCTGTCATCTTTTTGAGCCCTTGGGAAGCCTGGGGGTTCTGCCCAGCTTAATGCCCTTGCTGAACAACTTCAGAGGCAGTCCCTTCACTTCTCTCTCTTCTGAGTCTTCATCCACATTCTGAGAAATTTTAAATGTTGATTTCAGAGAGATTCTATGCAACACAGTTATTGCTTATATTTTCAACCATTTGTTATTCTTAAAGAATTACTATTACTTCTTCAAGTAGGTAATTATAGAAACCTTCTGCGTATATCTCATGATAGCTAAGAAGGGATCTCCTAATCCTACTTTATGGCAAGGGAAAAAGAGTGTGAACCACATTTTCCCATCATATGCACTTGCAATTATGGGATGGTACCTGGACTGTGCTTTGGTGAAATCCCCGTGGATTATTGTTTCATTTTCTCTGTTCTAAGCTACTTTAGAAATATCTTCATTTAATTCATATTCTGAATCCACTAATTCTGGCACTAAAGCCTATATTTAGTCTTTCAGTATATTTTACAATCTTTCTCTTTCCCAATGCATCTTCACTAGTGCTCATTATTTTTTAACTTAAAAAATAACACATGTATTAAGGAGCTCACACTGGGCATAGGTGAAAAAACTAAATGTGTCTACTCCTTTTGTGAGCTTAGAAATTAGAAATTAATAAAAAGCTTAGAAATTAATAAAAATACAGGAATATAAGTATATTTAGCTACAGATTCTGGTATCAGCAGTGAAGGAAAAGTGCTGGCTGCTGTGAAACAGAATAATTGAATTGGGAAGTTACTTCATTACATGGTCAGGGCATCAGGAAAGGCTTCTCTAGAGGTAAGGTTTAAAATGGAGCCCAGAACATGAGATGAGAACAGTCCAGGGGAGAGTTTTAGCAGAGAATTTCATAGGAGATGATGTTTAAACACTTAGAGAAGTGCCATAACTTATCTCCTGGTAAATTAGGTCTAATATTGAGAAATACACGCTGGCATGTTCAGAGGGGGCATTTTGGTTGAGTATGGCATAATCTTACTGGACATAGATTGAAATGGGAAAATGGGAAAAAGTAACAAAACATACTTGTTCCATGGGGTAACAAAAAACTTTTGAGTTTATGAAATAGGGAAAGAGGAGTGAAGATGAAGGCAAAAGAAAGAAGAGAAAGGTGTGAGGAGGGTTGGGGGAGGCACAGGTATCACTTAGCAGAATGTTAGACATGCGGAGAAAGGCAGGCAGGCAAATTCCTGAAGAGTGGAGCAACATAAAATTTTGCAGACACGGTGATGATTAGCAGAGAATGTGAAATTGTTTCTTATCTTTTGATGTAACATCTACCTATGTCTTATAAAATCTGTCAAATGGAAGAAGGAAGGAAAGGGTCAGCCTCAACAGACATAGGAGCTGGGTGACCATGGGAGAATCGACTCTTACGCCATGTAGGAGCCGGTATGAGAGGGGAGGCTTGGGCTGCCACCTGGCTTGGATAAGAAACAACTGAAAGGCCCACAGCCAAGTAAACTCTGCAATTAACAGGGTGGGAGCTGGGGATGTTGCTGTCCACTGGGCTACTTGGTCGATGATGCGGAGGAAGCACTGCAGATGAAATGAATAATTTTAAAAGGGAAGGCTGGTGCTTGCTCAGGCACATCAGCAATTAGCCGTCTTTATTCACTTTCTTATATATCCAAACTCATCAGATAAAAATAATCCAAGAATAAAGAAGACAAAAGGTAACAAAAACTGTCATAAAGATTCCTTATCAGCATTAATGCAGCAAAGTACGTACACACCTTTCCAAACTAAAAATGTCCTGCTTGGAGATCAACAATGGACCTAAACCACAAAGGTGCTGGGTTGTCTGTTCTGTTTGCCCACTTCCCTATATGATTAACTGAAAGTTATTGTGCAAATTGAGGTAGGGAACAAAGTGCACTGGCCCACTGCCTCAGGCAGATGATCTGTCCCCAGCTGCGACTTGGTGGGGCCCTCCGGCACATTCTTTCCGTTAAGGCGTGACTACCTACATTTTTCAGCAAGGCCACTTCTGCGAGCTGGGGGAGAATATCCCCCTAAACTCACATCTAGCCCAACTACTGAAGTTGTTCCTTCTCAGGGCCTGGTACCTCAAGGAGCACAAATGAGACTGATTCACCTTACAAGGGTGCAGGGGACTGTGCCCCTTCATGCAGATAATGATTTAATATTCAAGAAAAAAGGTGATTCTAGAATCCTGGGAAATTTGGGAATATCTAGACCAGCAGTTCTCATCTCGGGGTGAGTTGACCTTCAGAGACATTTGTCAATATCTGGAACAAGTTTTGGTCCTTGTCACTTGGGTGGAGATTATCTCTATTAGGGCTGCTGCTGACAGTGAGTACAGGCCAGGACGCTGCTGAACATCCTAAAATGCACAGGAAAGCCCACCCCACAAAATTATCTGCCCCCAAATGTCAATATTGCTAAGGCTGAGAAATTAAAAAATCCTAATCTATACTGAAGGTATTTTAGTCATATGTCTCTCCTAGTCTTATTAAAACAAAAATTAGTCTTAAAGAATTAAAATAATCCCTGTGGTAGATTCTCCCCTGATACAATTTACTTCCCACAGAATCTAAAAAAATCTGTAACTTTCTTTCCAAGGTCCCAAAAGAGAAACCGCTTTGTCCTAATGGACATGAAAGTATGGACATTTTCATGAAAACTTTTCCTCCGTACAGAAATTAATTCTAAATGGTAGTTTTGTTGACAGCAAATCTTCATAGCCCATGAGAATTGACATACGGTGAACTTTGAAACATGAGCATTCCATGCTTGGACTCTGACTGAGGGTAGCTGGAGCACGGCATTTCTGTTGTAAGGGAGACATGGTGGGACATTATTGGATGAGGAGTATGGAGAGAGGGACGCTAGTAAGGATGCTATCCTAGAATGTCTGCTAAAGTTAGATAAAGATCCTCTTTTTTAGGAATGAAAAGGAATGTGGAAAACTGGTGTTCAAATAATAGTTGAGTGAATGAAGACATAAAACTTATATGACTGGGTGATGAATAAGGGGTGAGGCCTTGAAAATAATCTGGGATGATTCCAGGGTTTGTGGCTGGGGGAGACGATTGGGTGAATAGTTGTGTTTAATATACCGATATGAAGGATGTGCAGGAAGGATGGGGAAGATTTGTTCAGAGTTAGGAGAGCAGAGCTGAAGATATTTATGGCATATCCATGTTTAAATGTAAGACAGTCAGGTGAACATCAGAGTCTGGAATTCTGGAGAGGTCCAGGTTAGAACCAAAGACAGACACTGATTTGCACGACCAAAATGACCTGGAGGAGGACTAGATGGCTTTACTGACTCTGCACCTCACCTCAACATCAAGTTAGGCTGCCAACGTGATCAGGGATAAGAAAAAGACAGTTGACACCATCACTTTTACTTAGTATTACCTTCGATGTTTTTAAACAGCATAGAGTACAAACAAAAACCATTCTCCTCCTTCTAAGCGGGTACCTCCAAAACGCCACACACTTGTGATCATAAAGCTTCTAAGGCTCAAGATTTTCAGATTTCTTCTTTAGTGATTACCAGGAAATTATACAAATCTTCCCTATACCAACCATCTTTTTCAGACATGGATTTTAAAAACATGGTTTTTAGAAACAAAGTAAAACTAATGACTAATGTTCACTGAGCTCCTACTGAGCCAGAACATACCAGGTTCTTATTGCACATTGTCATATTCAATCTTAAAAACACCCAATAAGCTAAGTATGTTTATTTATTTATTTATTTTAGTTTAGGAAAGAAACAAAGGAATTAAAATTCTTTCTTCAAGGTCACAAGCATCTGATTCTGAGAGCAAAGTCTTGAATAGCTTGAGTAATAGGAATGAAAAAGAATCTGGAAAATAGTGGTCTTAAAATATAAGTATAAAATAATGAAACCAATTTTCTAAAGCGTATCTAGAGAACTCTGCCTCCCCCCACAAAAAAATTCAAAAAATGGAAATTCTAGAAATCACTGACGTGTAGCCTATTAAATTTTTATTTTGAAGAATATTGTCCAATTAGGTTCTATTGTTTGAGTAATGTTTTGTTAATAATTTTTTATTATTCTATAGTTATTCTTTTTGTTCAGATTGTAGGAGAAAAATGATTTATGAGCCTTCTACTCATTTGAGATTTAATCACGAATCACTTTAGTTTTCCAAGTTTGTTCCTTTTGTTTTCTCTAGCTATGTGGTCCCTGAATCAAGTGACTTTTCAATTCTTCAACATTACGGAATCTTTGTTGCACACTTCGAGTAGAAAAGATTCAGTTAAAACTTGTTACTTGGGTGAAAGAAGTTTAAAATATTCATACTTTCAAGTATAAAGAACACACAGAGACACACATACTCACACACAGAGTGACTGTGTTAAGTACTATTGATGTACTGTAATTCCTATCAGGAGTAGACTTTGCAATAAATGCCCAAGAAATTATTTACAAGTGTTGGCAACATTATAAATATTAATAAAGTGAATAGCTTCTAAAATATATGATTCCATAAAAAGCACAGTTACAGAATATCTTTGGGTGCTCATTTGATATCAAGCTGCTAATTTCTTGCTTTGGGCTGGGCTAAAGATACAGAAGTTCATCTACATTTTTTTTTTTCCTGCCTCAGGAAGCACAGTGAGTTATATGAAGAGAGAAGGAAGAAAATATAAGTTGAAACAAAACAAAGCAAAACAACTCTACCCCCCACAGCAAATAAGTATATGAAAAGATCTACAACATCCCTTAGTCACAAGGCAATGCAAAGTGAAACACGAGGAATAAACTCTGATACACTGACTGGAATCAGAACTAGTCTAAAATTAAATATATGGACCATCCTATGTGGTGCCCAGTTCCTTCTGCTTCCAAGAGGGAAAAATCCATGAGTCTCGACCACTCTGTGATTCAAGAATCTGCTGGCTTGTCCCAACAGGTTTGAATCCAAACCTGCATTTTGAACATTTCCAGGGACTGATAAAGGGATTTAGGTTGTTACCCAACACACAAACTGGCCCCTGGCCTGAACCAAATTTCTTATATAAACGCCATTCCTTGACCCTCACTGCAAACGTGACCCAGGTAGAGCAGCTCTTGGCTCTTACCGGCTGTCATGCACTGCGGTGCTCTGTAAGGCATTCGGGGCTCTGTCTTTGGAATCCCAGCTGTCCCCATCTCAGCCTCCCTTGAGGCTGCTCCAGCCTTGAGTTCAGGAGGATGAAACACATGCTGAGTGCTGGGAGGGGTGGGGAGGGAAGCAACTGGAATTGTCATGAACTGCCTCTGGGAGTGGGAATGATGAAACCACTAGGGAAGACATTTGTCAGTTTCTTTACAAACTATTTTCTTGCCACATAACCCTGCAGTGACACTTGTGGGTATTTAGGGCAAAGAATGTACACACATGTTTATATCAGCTTTATTTGTAACGGCCAAAATCCGGAAACAACTCAAAGTCCAACAGGAAATTGCATAAACCATTGTGGTATATTCACACATGGAAAACCAGTCAGCAATAAAAAGGAACAAACCATTGAATGAAAAGAACGAACATCCATGACATGAATAAAGCTCAATTATCATCATGTATGAAAGAAGCCAGGTATCATCCCCTCTCAAAAATAAAAGAATAAGAGTGTACTCCATATGATTCCACTTCTATACAATTCTCGAAATGCAACTGATGTCTGGTGACAAAAACCAAATCAGTTATTGCCTAAGGATGGAGGGAAAGGTACAGACAGCAGGAAAAAGGAGGCGTCACAATGGTATAATGAGGAAAATTATAGGGATGACAGATCTTGGTCTTGATTGCGTGATAGTTTCATGGGTGTATACAGAGGCCAAAACTTAGCAAATATACAATTAAGATACGTGCAATTTATTGTATGTTAATTATACTCCTTATTTTCTTAAAAGGAATCTGGATTTCTGAAATTATTTTAATACATTGCTTATTAAATTTAAAAATAAAAATATAAAATGTGTTGTCTGTAAATAAAAATCTATCAAATACATCAGAAAAGTTCATACTGTCAGGTATACACCAGAGTGAGGAAAACTTTGGATGTGAAGTTCAGAAATGTTGGCAACTTTAATAAGAGTCCCAGTTGAGTTTTATACACTGGGAGAATTGAGACTCATGCCTTAAAATGGTCATAAGCTTTACAGATTTTACCTTTTGCACCAATCATTTGGGCATCCTTTAGTTCCCCCAATAGTTAATAATTTTAGCTTAAAAGTTTTTCAATAGCTGCATAGCAGTTGAATTATTTGGCCACAAAAATGATAAAACATATTCAAGAATGGATAAGTAAATAAACCTGCTTGGTATTATATATACTCTGTCCTTCTGGAAAAACATCAGAAATAATTCCATAGGAAACTCCAGTATTGGAGCTTTCTGTAACAAACATCATTCCATTACTTCAAATTCTTCTCATTAATACAGCAGGGCATGGTGGAAAGGGAAGTCAATGATTAGCAGCAGAAAATATATGGGCCGAGTTTCCACTTTTCTGCTCATTAATTTAATACCCTTACAAAGAAAAGAGGGCTGGGAAGTTTGAAATGAGGAGCGTAGGCAGAGGTACTGATGAGGACGGTGGAAGAGTCAGGAGGGTGCAAGACCAGACTATCACAGTGCCCAAAGGGGGAGTCCTGAACATACCGGAGCATGGGGGCCATCATGGGGTTTATTGTCGTCTCTGCCAAGAAGACCAACCGAATGAAAGTCACCTCAATGCCGTGGGGGATTTTCAGATCTGAATTTCATAAAGTTATATTTATACACTTTTTACTTTCTGATTTTGTAATCAGCTCTATGAACAAACACAAAAGACAGCCCCTCTCACCTAGGTGTTTTCCTTTCGCTTTCCTGTAGTTTTCTTATGGCTTGGATCCCCAGGCCAGTAAACTCAATAACCAGAATACTGTAATATTTCAGTTTAATTAACCCTTTTACCTTTTGAGTTGTCTCCCAGAAACGGCAGACTCTTCACAGGATAACACCACCAAGATTTACCATCCACCACCAACTTGTGACTTCTGAAGAATCAGGCCCCCTACACATGTGGCTTCCAACACCACCTGCCCCAATACCCACATTCCCGAGCCCGTTATAAAACCTCTCCCCTCAGTTGGTCAGGGAGACAGATTTGAGGCAGTTCTCCTCCCTCCTGAGTGAGGCCATCTGTAACGAATTACTCCCCTTGTGGCAACCCTCATTGTCTCGGTAATTAGCTTTCTGTGTGATAGCAATCAGACCTAAACCAGAAAACCCTGTCGGTTTGGTAACAATTTTATTTTCTTTTTATAAATCTAGGATAGCAAAAGATACCAATGTAGTTGATTCTGATGGGTATGAATGCTCGCTCTGTTTATCCTTACTCATGTCTGAGGTCTGGATGGAAGCACAGCATTTTCATCAACCAAGGAGCTATCCTTCAAAGTTCTGATTTTAATTCAGAGCGGTAGCTGGCAAGAAGCAGATACAATTTGCTTACAGAACCCTCTTTGTTGAATAAATGTTCAGTTTGTAGTAGAGACCTGGCAGCCAGTTTCATTCAATGAGGGGTGTTTTCTCCCTATAAAACAGTAATAAAGGCTGCTGTGATAATTAAATTGATGTAATGCAATGTGAAGTACTTCACTACCACTTAAAACACAGCGCACGTTCAATTAATGTTCTCTATTAAGAACATGGAAGCAAAAGGGTAAAGTTGAAAGTCATGAAATTGAGAGGCAGAAGATGAAGATATTAATGCTCAAAGTACACAAATCTGGGAAAATCTCTTATCCCACTCAGGGGTCTTTTACTTTGTGGACAAAGTAGGTTTAATACCATCTGTGATGGAGAGATACATCAATTGGATGCACTGAAGTCCTTTCCAGGCATAAATGCTACTAAAAGAGGACTCAAAATAACAAAATGAAAAATCCTGAGAAATTAGACAAAGACATATGGGGAAAACTAGGTGAAAATAACACTTAAGAGCTGTATTGTAGAGGTGTTGATTCTGTTGATCCTATTGTGTTGTGATTTGTCACTTTTCCCTAAATAATTTTTTTTGAAACTTTTGTAACAAGATAGAGGGTGAGCACTGTGCTTTGGTTGCACAAGGAATGAAAAGTGACAGAAAAAGAGAAAAGTAATGAGTTGAGAACTACTAACCAGATTGAGCACCGAGGCGGCTGATTCATTCCTGATTCCAATTAACCTTAATTTGTTTAGAGGCTCAGCAACACCAAATGAATCTAACTGGCCAATTAGTGGCCCAGCAACACGAGTTCAGCTCACCGAATCCTGTTTATCAGCTGGACAGGATGAGGGCAA